>NW_010554159.1:0-16010 GCF_000687285.1 Phaethon lepturus | reverse complement strand
GCAGGACAGGAGGGGAAAAATTAGGATGGAAAAAGTAACCAAATGTGTGGGTCAAGATAAAGGCAGTTTAATAAGCAAAAAGCAAAGGCCGTGCATGGAAGCAAAAGGAAACAAAAGATTTATCATCTAATCCTCATCAGCAGGCGATGTTCAGCCAGTTCCCGGGAAGCAGGGCTTTGGTACGTGTAGTGGTTGCTCCGGAAGAGAAACATGGGAAAAATGAATGCCCCCCACCTCCTCCTTTCTCTTAGCTTTTTTTGCTGAGCTGACATCATATGGTATGGAATATCCCTTTGGTCAGTCTGGGTCAGCTGTCCTGGCTGTGTCCCCTCCCATGATCTTGCCCACCTTCCTACTGGTGATGATGTGGGAATGTTGGAGAGACAGCCTTGATGCTGTGCAACTGCTGCTCAGCAGTAGCCAAAACACTGGTGTGTTATCAACACCTTTCTAGCTGCCAATACAAAGCACAGCGCTGTGAGGGCTGCTATGGGGAAAATTAACTTCATCTCAGCCAGACCCTGAGAAAAAAACAATAAAAGAAGGACAGTATAGATGATGTCCAATTTATATTGTTTTAATGCTAAACTGAGCCTTACAGAATCTGGTATATCTATACAGTTCATAGTTTTGTTTATAAAATACGTTCATTTAAGTAATAACAAGAAATGCCTGAAAGCCATGCTATTTTTCTGGCAAGAACCATCTTCCTCTCTACCATTCATGCACCTGCCTGAAGCCAGACTGACTACCGGTGTATACCCATTTTTTCCTGATATTTGTTTTTTTTTTTTTAAAATACCTTCAAAGATAAATAGGATTGTTGGCCAATCTCTTTTTAAATGAAGTAAAAAATTGTAGTCATCACACAAAAGAAAGCTTGAAAAAAATTTCTAAAACCTTAAAAAATATTTTGTAAAATTTATAGTTTGAAGGAAAAAGCAAATCCATTATTTTGGGTATCTAATAATTTTTGTAAGTGTTTGGACTAAATGCTGTTAATACCAAAAGTAAATTTATTATGTTTTGAAATTTTTAGAAAGCTAAACCAGCTAAACAATTTTTAATTTCTTTTTAATTCATGGCAGAATTTAAATATTAACTTAAAAGCTTAATCTTGGCCATCCCATTTTGAGAGTCTTGGAGACTCTCAAATTTATTTTGACCAGGAATATGTTTTTCAATTTACCTAAGTGATTTAGGAGCGAGGGAACTAGGCCTACATGACAGGCTCAAAAGTATCCAATAGATTTAGGAAGACGTTCGCAGCCTATTTGTTCTTATAACTAATAGATGCCATTCTAAAAAGCCCACTTGAAGTCCCAGATTTTATATGTGTGTTAAACTGCTGTCAATTAAAAAATTCTATTTATAGAGTTGTAAAGGAGGGAAAATGATAAAGGAATTGCAAAATACTGTAGTGGCCTAACCAGTGTCTTCTAAGAGCAATTCACTAGTCTGCAATCATTTGTATGTTAAACTGATAAAGCGTTTCTAGCATAGAGGCAACTGTACCAGTTAAAAACCTCTGTACTGATACAATAAGCTGCTTCCCAACAATGAAATGTACTGCTGGTGAACATGAGTTTTTTTCTAGTGTAATTGTATGTACTCACAGTGCTTCCGCAAGGATAACAGTTCAGTCAGGGATTAAACATTTTCATACCCCATTTCATGGCTCAAGACATCTCCTTGGAAGCTTAGGTGTACTGCCTGAAAGCCTGAAAAATCCCCTAAACAACGATTTGGTTGTTAGTTTATTACCAAAATAACAGAGCTTTTACTATAATTGTATAAAATCATGAGATTGTTGGTTTTTGGTGGTTTGTTTTTTTTTTTTTTTTTTTTTAATTTTCCTGATCTCTGTTGGGAAAAAGTTACTCTTAGCACCTCTTATTGTTGTATTTGGAGCTGGTCAAGCAAATGGGGAATATTAATATGATCATATTTTAAAAAAGAAAATAATGATCTGTTCTTCCAAAAATCTTTTTGTTAGTATTCAGTATCCACATTACATATCTGCATAAAGATGTTTGATGCATATGATTTTGTGAGGCTGCTTGGTGTTTTTCTCTCAAATTTGGCTTAACTGATGCATGGTGGCTTTGAATCAGTAGCACAAGAAGTTCTGTTCTGATTCAGAAATTTCTGAGCATGGACAGCCTCAGAGTCACTGGATGAACTAAGCAACCTAAAACTAGGCTACATTTATCAAAACTTATACTTAAGAGCTGAATGAAATGCTTTGGTCTGTTACCTGCACAAAGCCAATCATCGCTATGTAGGACAAGGCACTACCCTCTCTCATTTATCTCATAGGAAAGAGAGTTAATAAAATTAAAGCAGAAGTTAACAACGTCTTCAAAGCCAAATTGTTGCAGTCCAACAGAGAAAGTAGAACTGGACATGGTCAAACCCTTTAGCAGCAGCCATTGACATATGGAGCATGTTCCAAGTTTGTGGGTTTTCTCTTCCTTTAAACATTTCCTGAGATGTGTCTGCTTACAAAGCATTGACAGGTACCTGGCTGTCAGAATGGATTTATAATTAGTCTTGTGATAGCACCTTCAAAAGAATATTAAGTCTCATATTGAAGAGCAAAGTTACTCAGTTAGGGCTTTCTTTTTAAAGTCATTTAAGCAATTTGCGTAAGGATAGATGCTTAAAGGTGCACCTACCTGCATTGTAGACACCTGCTTTTCTTTGAAATTCTGCTCCTCCCAAGCCTCTCAGGCTCCTCAGTGACTATTTCTTTTAATGGAATGTGCTTCTAAATCAAAGTGATCTTTAAGACCTTATTTTTGTCAAAACTGTAGAAAGACATGCAAAAAATATAGAGATACTTTCATTGGAAAGTATCAATATAGCTGTTTTTAAATTAAATAATACTCATCTTCTTCATCATCTGAATTAAAACAATAATTATGGGTGCTTTTCTATCTCATTATTCTTCCATCCCCCAGTCTACACTGGAAATAGGAATTAAAAACAGAGAAAAACAAAAACTGAAAAGGTTTTGGTTGCTAGACTTTTCTTGACATCTGGGGAATAAATTAATTTCAAATTAAGATTAAAAAATAGGTTTGGTACAGCAAGATGTTCTGGGAAAGAGCTGTCAATCAACTGTCTTAATAATTTTGGTCTGCTCGGTGAGTAGTAGGATTTGCCCTCATCTGAATTATAAAGGGAATCACCACTGTTTCTTTTACTTAAGTTAGTAATTTTCTTTCAAAGGAAGTGCTGGTGGATATGTTGCTGCTTATGGAGAATTGCTCTTATATAAATATAGCCATTGGTTTAGATTTATTTCTCATACCTGAGTAAGTCAACATTACAAAAGCTTTAGGTACTAGGTACTAGGTTACTAGTTCTCTAGGATTTCATTGTCCCCTGAAACTAGGACAGGTGAATTTAGTAAGAGTAATATATGTGCTCTTTAGATTTCCCTAAAATTGAGTCATCTTAAGTGTGTGTGATTTCTTTTTCTTCAACAAATTAACCAAAAGACTACCAGATATATTTTTCCTTCGTAAAATTAAAGTCATTGTCTGCTGTGTTTGTCTTAAACTCTAGATATTTTTGACATCTTCACCTTAACAGCTCCATTTCTGGGGTTTCATTATGCCTTTTTTCTGGTTCATGTGTTCTCTATTCTAAATTGGCTTTGTGCCTCTCTCTCTTTTGCTATTTTCATTTTACGAGGCAATATATGAAATGTGACCTCAAGTTACTGATTTTCATGTTTCTCGAAGCAGTGCTTCATTGCTCTCTGCATACTCCATTGCCCTAATAGTTTAAGCTCTTTTTCCTGAAGACATATATAAGCCCATCATTGTACCGTGCCCTAGGTTCAAAAATCTCCATGCACTGAAATTCAGTCAGCAAGGTACGCTCATTGTGATTTATTGGTAGCTTTAATTGATATGGCAGGAGTGGTCAAAAAGGGAACAATTTGCAGTCTACCTTTTATGCTACCTGTGTGGCATAGGATAAAAGTGTTCATAGACCACTTGAAAGTGCCATTGCCTGACATGTCCTGACCTGCAACAGTCATGGAAATATCATGGATCATTACTGTATTTTCAGTAATGTTGCAGCTGAACAGATAATAATTCCAGATAGGACTTCTTTTTTCTCTATAAGCCTTTAATAGACATGCATATAATGTGCACGCACCACTCGCATACGTACCCTGACATCCCGTATGTGACTGTAGTAGATCAATTCCCCAGAGTTACATATGTCTCCAGTAGTCAATTTTTCTTGATTTTTTCATGATCCATTTTTAATTGAGATCACTGACTGTATAAGCCTTCAGAGGCCCTGCAAGTTTTAGTCCCCTAAGCAGAAGATCCTTCTATTTCCAGGTGGGACAACAGTGCTCAGTATGAGTAATAAAGAGTGGGAAATGATATTACTTGGACAAGCAGAACTCGTTTCCCTTGCAACCATCTTTTTGTTCAATTTACCTGTCCACAAGGATCTTTGTGAGTTCTTTTTGGTTTTTTTTTTTTTTTTTATTTTATCACCCACTCATCTCAGTAGCTTCTTTTTGATCTCCCCTAAAAGTTCTTGAGTAACACATCAAAACCCATGTGCTTCAGAATACAATTCAAGCCTTGTGCTTCAGAATATAAAAACCTACTATTGTCAGCAATGATTTGTGGTTCCCAGTGGCAAAAATTATCTTCACTTTTCCTTATATCTTCTTAGACTTCTGAGTGGTGGCTCTGCTGTGGCCATACTCCAACCCGTCCTTGTCTTTGTTGAGCTGCAGAAGTTTGAGTCTTTTGAATATATCTGCTTTTGGTCTCAGTAAAGCCTTCATTGAGCAGCGCTGCTCAGGAAAGGTGTGTGCCACTGTTGTTGGAAGGATGTAACCAAAGGCAGATTCCCCTGAGGCCCTGGCCCAGCTGGTTTAGGAAGTTCATACTCCCTGCCTGTGCTTCTACTCTTTCTCCTAAGCAGCTACTATTCCCACTGTTCCCTTCTTGCACCGTTGTGATTTAAGTGGTCTGCATTAAAAATAGCCCATTCTTTATGGTGGTGGGGGAAAGAGCTTGGGAGCTCCTTACCATGTGTATCATGGTACTGCAGTTTGCCAGGCCATCGCCTCTGCAAATAGTTAGTGTTTGCATCCCAGCTGCTAGAACATGAGAGGGTGCTTTCTGTTTTGCTTTGTCCTGTACACACATGAGGCAAACGAAGACGGAAGTATTTCTGGGATTTCCTAACCTTTCAGTGCTTATACTTAAAATCCTTGTATTCTTTTCACATAGTACTGTTAGGTGTGGAGTGGGGTGGGGTATGGTGTGATATGGTGTGGTATGGTGTGGTATGGTATGGTATGGTATGGTATGGTATGGTATGGCATGGCATGGCATGGCATGGCATGGCATGGCATGGCATGGCATGGCATGGCATGGCATGGTATAATCAGCATGTGTTCCTTAAGGCCCTTTCTCTCCCAGCACTTCTTTCCCCAGTGCAGGAACAAGAGATGCATGCATTCTTAAGATTTAATTTGTTCCCTTTCTAACCAGGGATTTTGCCCATAGCAGTAGCATAAGCTACATCCCTGCTCTCCAAAGTGGTAGATGTTTCTTTTCTTTCAGCCATGCGGCACCAATTCTAAGCCTTCCAGAACATGATGGTATTTTCCTTACCATCTTTTTTCAGCTGCACATACCTTGAGAATTTGGGTATATATATCTCTGTTAAAGAGCAAATGAGTGAACAGCCTGCATAGCACTAACAAATTATCCTAATTAGTTCTTTCCATAAATGCATGATTCTTGTCAATAGAAGCTATGCAGAAATTAGTTTTGATAAGTAAAAGAGATTTGTTTTCACTAGGTCTTCTTACATATTTCTCCTATAAGTCGGCTGTCATTAGTAGATTAAAGTAATTTTTGGTTGCTTTGCCACTGCGTTTAAAACCTGTAGCTGTAGCTCTCAGTCATGCCTGTAACTCAGTGCCAACTTGTTTAGATTTACTTCACCAAAGGAAAAGCAAATAGAGGAAGAAATAAGAAATGTAAAATAAACTGAGTGTTAACAGCATCACTGTGGTGTCTACTTTACAGGTTTTATGGTAAAAAGTATTTACTGACTTGGTTTTTGCAGTGGTGGGTATGAAACAGCCAGGATTAAGAAAGGAAACAAGCATTCCTGAGGTCACAGAACGGCCTGAAAAACCATCCCACAACAGATACAAGAACATTTGAACAATAACTGTTTCAGAGTGCATTTGATGATTGCTAGTAATAGCCCCTCCAGAATACAAAAACAATTCCCACCTTCTATAGACGACTGTTTCACTAGGGGTTGTGCCCACTTGCAAAGTACTGAATTTTGCACAATGTCTTAGAATATTTGAAAGTGAAGGCTCAAGCTATTATGTTTTAGGCTGAATTTGTAGCTGAATTTCTATCTAATTTAGAGAATCCTCACCTATATTAGATGCTTTATGTCTTGAATACTTCTGTCACTTCATTCCCTACTTAATTACTTTCATTCTTCCCTAATTGAGTTTAGGGTAATAACTTTGATAACTCAGACACCATCTGGCATGGGAATATAGGTTTCACAAGAAGAAAGCAGCAGAATTACACTTGAAGTTCAGCAATATTTTTTTCTCTTTTTCAGAGAAATAATAAAAAACAGGCATGAAAATATTGTCATTTCAGAATTTTCAAAGAAACATCACTGGATTTGGTATGGTGCATTTATCACTACAGTGTACCTTAGAATTCCTCACATATACTCATTCTGTTAAAATAAATAATAACATGGTTGTAGCTATGCGATTGAGGCTTGAAATGAGGCTTATTTTCACATCTCTTGTGTGCAGCTGATAAAAGCCAGTCAGTTAGATTAGATATACCTGGGCTGCTCAGGGCTGAGCTCAGAAGGCATGAACTGATGAAAATTCATTACATAAGCATTTTACACTGCTTAATCCATAGAGCAGGATCAGCATCAGCCTATTATGAGGGATTACAGTCTGCACAGCCACACAGAGGATGAATATAGAATTTGCAGAAATTTGAAAATGAAAAAGGGAATTGGGGAATGCTGGGCTCTGAAATTAAGGCATTAAGAATCATCAGGACCTGATTAAGAACCAGATCCAAAATGCTTGAACAAGAGAAACATAAAAAGGGGGAAAAAATCAAAAAGGGAAAAGGCACAGCTGTGAAATTAAATACATAGTAATTGATATCTAACAGGTTTGGAGGCTTATATTCTTGGCAGAGTTAAATTTCTGCTTTTGAAGTGCTATAGTGTGACAGCGTGGAATTGATACCACTTTACTTTCGTCTGAACATTTTTTCCTGGGATCTGGACACCTTTTGAGTGCCCACTATGGAGAAGGAGAAAACCCTGTTAAGTGTACTGGGGAGATACCAGTGAAAAAAACATGTTTTTCTATACAAAACTTTGCCTGCAGAGACCTCTCTAGGATAATTCCAACAAAAATAAACTAAAAAGCAATAATTCAAATTATTGATGATAAATGCATGTTAATGTTGTGTATTTCTTTGGCATAATACTTTTGTCCTGAAAGTTCTGCTGAAGATTACCACAGGATATTTAGTGCTCCTTTAAAATGCCCAATAACACTTATGAGTGCCTTGCTAAGCACTCTTCAGGCTGAATTGAGGGCTGCACCATAGCTACCACAAGCTTGTCACAGGTGCTGGCCCTTCCATTTACCAACCCTAGCTGATGTGTGTGCTGTTACAGAATGTACCCACTGTAGTAAAGCACAAGCAATTTGAACAGTTGTAATAAAAAACTGGCATTGCTAGTTCAAAGTGTTCAAAAATCTTGATTCATTATATCTAAAATTATAAGGTTTTAGGAGCTTTGTCTCCGGATTTTTTCACTGTGACAGGCCATGTTTTTTTCAGCTTTCTCCTGCAGAGATAAAAATGAGATCTTGCTGCAAAGGAAACAAACAAGCAAAAAGCACTGATATTTTCTCATGTAACTACAAGATTTAGCTTTCCAATAAATTTAAAATACTGCAAGACTTTAAATACAGTTTTAAGAATTGGAAATACTGAGCACCGGCAGCAAATCCTTTGCTCACTCTTATATCTTGTGGGCTTCTTAATGTTCCAAGTTGAAACAAGATTTAATGACTGTCACATAATAGTAGAGTAGAATAGACCTATGTGGTCTTCAGGCAAGGAATTTTACTTTCCCTGTTGATTGGTTTCAGTCAGATTATTCAGGAAAAAAAGAAAAGCAGTGTCTGACAGAATCTACGATAAACATTCGTGCTCATCAAATAAGAAACTAAATAGTTTACATAAAACGTGCTAGTTAATGTGCTAGAATGAATCTTAAATAGATATCTGTTGAAGTTATAGCTTCTCAAAAGAGGAACGAAGAAATCGCATTCAAATGCCTGCCAAGTAGCATTTTATTCTAAGGAACAAAATGCATGTCCCTTATGATGGAAATGTAGGATTTTCTTCATAGGAGCACATGAAGTCAGAGGTGGTATAACTCAGTAGCTGTACTATTATAAGGATAATTAAGACCAGAAGAAGGCATAATTTAAAAAGTAAACTTGTTAGTAATACCACAATAAAGTATTCTTAGTCTGTTATCTGCCTCAGTTTTTGCAGGACATACGGTCATAATTTAGAAGGGAGAAGGACGTATTTTCTTATTTGCTGTAAGGATATGTATTGCAGTAGCCTGTTCCCAGAGGGAGAACAAGGGTGAAGTAATCCATGTCCTTTTAACATTCACTCCTTGACTTTATCCTATGCCAGTTCTTTACAGCTGATTCCTGTGTATAGATTTGTGCGAATTAATACAGAATATGTAAGTAAAATAACGATTAAGATCCTTCTCTTTTCCTAGAACAAGATGGGAGTAGAATCATATAATCATTTAGATTGGAAAAGGCCTTTGAGATCAAGTCCAGCCGTTAACCTAGCACTGCCAACTCCACCACTAAACCATGTCCCTAAGCACCACATCTATAAGTCTTTTAAATACCTCCAGGGATGGTGACTCAACCACTTCCCTGGGCAGCCTGTTCCAATGCTTGACAACCCTTTCAGTGAAGAAACTTTTCCTAACATCCAATCTAAACTTCCCCTGGTGCAACTTGAGGCCGTTTTCTCTTGTCCTGTTGCTAGTTACTTGGAAGAAGAGACTGACACCCACCTCACTACAGCCTCCTGTCAGGTAGGTTAAGGGTCTCCCCTGAGCATCCCTTTCTCCAGGCTAAACAATCCCAGTTCCCTCAGCCATTCTTCACAACACTTGCTCTCTAGACCCTTCACCAGCTTTGTTGCCCGTTGGACACACTCCAACACCTCAATGTCTTTCTTGTACTGAGGGACCTAAAACTGAACACAATATTCGAGGTCCAGCTTCGCCAGGGCCGAGCAGAGGGGGACGATCACTTACCTAGTCCCACTGGCCACACTTTCTGATACAAGCCAGGATACTGTTGGCCTTCTTGGCCACCTGGGCACACTGCTGGCTCATGTTCAGCCAGATTTCGACCAAGACCCCCAGGTCCTTTTCTGCCAGGCCACTTTACAGCCACTCTTCCCTGAGCCTGTAGCATTGCATGAGGTTGTTGTGACCCAAGTGCAGGACCTAGCACCTAGCCTTGTTGAATGTCATACAGTTGCCCTTGGCCCATCGATCCAGCCTGTCCGGATCCCTTTGTAGAGCCTTTCTACCTTCAATCAGATCAACACTCCTGCCCAACTTGGTGTCATCTGCAAACTTTCTGAGGGTGCAGGTCCCTTGTCCAGATCATTAATAAAGACATTAAACAGAACTGGCCCCAATACTGAGCCCTGGGGAACACTGCCTGTAATTGGCCACCAACTGGATTGAACTTCATTCACCGCAACTCTTTGGGCCCAGCCATCCAGCCATTTTTTTATCCAGCAAAAACTATGCCCATCCAAGCCATAAGCAGCCAATTTCTCCAGGAGAATGCTGTGGGAAACAGCGTCAAAGGCTACAAAAGTCCAGACAGACAACATCCCCAGCCTTTCCCTCATCCACTAAGCAAGTCACCCTGTCACAGAAGATTGGGTTAGTCAAGCAGGACCTGCCTTTTGTAAACCCATGCTGACTGGGCCTGATCACCTGGTTGTCCTGTACATGCCATGTGCTGGCACTCAAGATGATCTGCTCCATAACCTTCCTGGCACCGATGTCAGACTGCCAGGCCTGTAGTTCCTCAGATTCTCCTTCTGACCCTTGTTGTAGATGGGCGTCACATTTGCTGGGACCTCCCCAGTTAGCCAGGACTATTGATAAATGATTCAAAGTGGCTTGGTGAGCACTTCCACCAGATCCCTCAGTACCCCTGGGTGGATCCCATCTGGCCCCATAGACTTGTGTGTGTTGATAACCATTTCCCCTTGGATTATGGGGGTTTCATTCTGCTCCCCATCCCTGTCTTCCAGCTTAGGAGACTGGGTACCTGCAGAACAACTGGTCTTACTTTTAAAGACTGAAGCAAAGAAGGCATTAAGTACCTCAGCCTTTTTTTCATCCTTTGTCACTATGTTTCCACCACATCCAATAAAGGATGGTGATTCTCCTCAGCCCTCCTTTTGTTGCTAATGTATTTATAGAAACATTTTTTATTGTCTTTTACAGCAGTAGCCAGATTAAGTTCTAGATGGGCTTCGGCCGTTCTAATTTTCTCGCTGCATAACCTCACAACATCCTGATGGTCCTCCTGCGTTGCCTGCCCATTCTTCCAAAGGTCACAAACTCTCTTTTTTTTCCTGAGTTCCAGCCAAAGCTCTCTGTTCAGCCAGGCTGCTCTTCTTCCCTGCTGGCTTGTCTTTCAGCACGTGGGGATGGCCTGGTCCTGCACCTTTAAGATTTCCTTCTTGAAGAATGTCTAGCCTTCCTGGACTCCTTTGCCCTTCAGGAGTGCCTTCCAAGGGACTCTGTCAACTAGTCTCCTAAACACGCCAAAGTCTTCCCTTCAGAAGTCCAACCCCCTCTTCCTTAGATGGGAAAGGAAGCTACTTGTTCTCACGGTTTGGGGTTTTTTTTACTGGTTTTTTTCTTCTTTAGCTTGACCTTTTACAGTTGCAGCATTTTTTAATGCAGGTGACCTATTGTTTTTTTCCATGTCTAGTTCTTCTTTAGGCATAGAGTGTGTTGATTTTGGTTTTGTTAATATGAAACAATTTTGGTCAAGTCTCCATCCGTTCCGCTTAGACTTTAAGACAATAAAAGATATTTGAAATTATAGCAATTAATAAATCTATAATTACACTAACAAAGGAAGATGAACTGACATTTTAATGAAAGTCTATCAACAGAAACAAACAGCAACTGCAAGACTGTAATTGACCATTACACACAACCCATTTACTTCTAAAGACAATACAAGAATTTTTGTAAATGCCTCCACCTTCATCTTCCCTTTACGCCAACACAAAAAAACTTGTCGTAGATGTCAGTCAGTTCATAGTATACGTCACTGTAGAAAGCCTATGGCTGTCAGCTCATGGCCTATAGATCACAGCCTACCTAACAAAAGCATCATTAAAAATGCCACACTGCACTATTCCATTTGTACTTATTAAAGAGGTCTCCCACAGTATATTCTGCTTTTGAGACAAATTCCTGGAGGTAATGAAAACTCAGAAAACAAGAGAACTACTTGAGAAAAAAAGAGAAAGTGTTTGTTTAAATACATGCAGATCCCATGAATATTGAGCACTGCTGCCCTCATTGAGTAAAGTAACTCTATTTTAGAATAGTAAGTAAGCATGTCAGTGGGGCTTAACCTCAGTGTCATCTTATGCATGAATAGGCATGTTCTTTAGGATCCTTACTTAGGATCCTAAACATAGTTAAGATGCTTCTGTGCCATGGAGCAAAAATGTGAATTAGTTTCAAAGATATACCTCAGCTGTTGCAAGATAAAATCTTAGTAGGCAGAACATCAAAATCCTGATGTCAGTTGATGATACTTAACCTTAATAAACTTGTGGCAGCTCAAAAATGAAGATTTTAATTTGCTTGCTGCACAGGAAGCTCGGCAGGTTTGTAATGGGGTACAGGGGATATGGCCCACATTCTGACGTACCACAGTACAGCACTGTGTACATTTATGGTACAACATAAAAATGACTAACACCACCATGCTGTATGCGTGCAGAATATCATGAAATATTAGACCGATGCTTTTTTTATCAAAGTCACTGAGTTTTGCCTTTGACTCACTGAAGTAGGATTATGTTTCTGATACGCTTTCATTTTTGTAACAAAACAAGAATATCATAAAGAAAAGTAATTTCCTCATGTTTTACAGGAAACCTAGGTCACCGATTGAAATGAAATCTGTATCTACCTGATGTGATATATCTGATATAAAATCAGTTCTGTACATACTTAATCTATCTTTGTAGAAGGAGCATCTCTAATATATTAAAGCTAAATATTTTCTTAAAAGGTACATGTTAAGTAAGTTAATGCAAATAAGAGGTTCCCTATTACATGTCAATGGAGTCTGGTGACCAAAACCAGACTGTAGTCTTGTGGTAGATATCCGGCCACACTGAAGCTAATTCTGAAACCACTGTTGATTACCATGGGATAAAAGTACTACTTTTGTCATGAGAATTAAGAGTATATTTTCTTGTTTGTTTGTTTGTTTTAATTTCATTACTCCCTTTTGTGTGTGTATGGGGTTTTAAGATTTTAAATAGGAAAATATTATTTTATCAAACACAGTAGATTGGCCATCTGTGACTTTCTGTTTGGAAAATGTGGGGAAAGTTAGAAAATGTGAAAATCTATTTAGGATTCCACTGAACTGTATGGACATCTCATTGCTGTTTAATGCAATTGAAACTTTTGCAAGTAATCTAACTAATTGTCTTTAGCTAATTTGTGAACTGTTGTTTTAGGCTTTTTTTATATTATAACTTATTTCTATATCTACTATTTTAAAATGCTATGTGTTTCATTTCTGATGTCATAGACATGGCATGTAACCTACCATCTGCATCACTGTTGTGATGTTTTTTTCTCTGCAAGGTGTGTTAGAAATTTTGCTGTACATAGTACATGATGATCTGTTATGACATTTTTCTTCATGAGGAGGATGGGAAACTAACTCATGGGTTATTTTATCTCTTGTCATAAGTGAAAATAAATGTCATAACACTGATCAGCCTTCATGTGTTCTGAATGTGCAGTTATTTGCATTTTTCCCTCACTGTTCTTCTGGACTGAAGGGGCTGAAATGACAGGTGCAGCAAATGAAAAGTGCTGAGAATGTGTGGGGAAAATAGAAGACTCAATACCGAAAGATATTAATAACTTATGCACTGCTATGTTATCAGTGAAATAACACTGATGTTATTTCCTATTATCATATTAAACTAGAAATAAAAACTTGCAATATTTCTGTCTGCATGTGTAATCTTCAGCTACATTTAGAAAGAAGAGAAATCAATTGTTTTGAAAATTTGTTCTTTGCTACTTGTCTTTATATGTATGTGCTCACATCTGTTGTTGGCTACAGCTCTGTAAGATTTGAAGGTTCTTACAGATTTGGTTCCTGCTAAGGAAGAAATGGTGTGGTACAGAATTTGGATTTTTTTATTTACTTATTTATCCTTGAACAGTCCTTGATGGTCAGTCAGTATTCAGACAATCTCCTTTTCCAGCAGCCTCAATCAAAATACCAGTGCATGGTTCTCTGATGGCATCTCTGTGCCAAGGGAGATTAAGGGATATAGCAAGCTTTCCAGAAGGCTTCAGCAGCACCAACCAGCCTGAACTAATACTGCAGCATTTCTATAGTTGTGTTGAAAATCAGCTTTTTGAGATGTGTCTAACAGTGGTACCAGGTGACTTCTAGCAATACACGTAAATTTTGCTATAGCTAAATTTTAAACTATCAGTTAACAACCTAAATGCTGGCTTTTAGAGGGGCTGACCACCTGCATTCCCTTAGACCTCCTTTTTTCAACCCATCTCTCATGTTTAACCAAAGCCCAACTCAGTCATCTTTTGCTTTACTATTCGGTGCTGTCTGATAAAAAAACATTCAGGTCTGTTCATAGTAAGCCTATGATGGACTCTTAATCCGAAGTCGTACAGAGGTAACATGGGGGCAGGTAGTTGTGTTATAGATTCCATAAAGATCTTTCCAATTCTTTTCCATATTTCCTTATCCCTAAAGCAAATGTGCCTATGAACTTTGGTATTAAGCAGATCTGGGCATGCCTTGTCTGTAACATAATTATGAAACCATGGAGAATCTACACATTGTGTGTATATCTGTATTCTTGCTACTACAGTTAACCAGGGGGACATGGCTATGATTGATGACGAAGCAGCACATTCAGGAAATTAAGTTCTGGTTTGGAGAACGCGAGATGAGAAAAGATGAAAAAAGACTAAACAGAGAAACACGTAACGGTACTCAATATTCCTTTGGAGGAGGGGGCCACATCTGGAAGTTGCTAGGAAGTAATGGGCTGAATCTGTCCACTGGCATTTCTGCATGTCTTTTAAGGTGACCAGACTGTCTTGTCACAGAGCAGTTGTTACACATTTTTCAGGTTGTAAGGAAGCTCAGGTAAATGTAAACATGCAAAACTCTGTCTTATATTATCTTTATGAGAGATATTCTGGTTGAAATTATTGGTTGCATTTTTACTGTTATGCTGGGTTAGGACTGATTTTTGCTCTACTTTGTAGATGTCAGTATGTGTAAATGCATTTCTTCTAAATGGTTGGTCTTGTGAGAGTAGGGAAGGATATGCAAAGCAGACTCTTTTGCCCAGGTTCCCGAAATCCAAGTGCTGTACAATCAGGAAATGCATTATAGCATCCATTGTTGCTTCAGCAGGGAAAGTGTGCTTTACATATGCAAATACTTCTCAGAAGTTTAACTTAATTATCAGCTGGAGTCTCTATTGATGAGCAGCTGAGGCTAATCACCAGCAACAAAATCTGAATTAACTGCTACTAGGCTTTGATTGAGCGTACTTGTCTCATGCTTGTGGTTACTGTGGCAATTGTAGAAACCTTTAGGTGTTTTAATAATATTTTGTAAGCTTATAGATATTTATTTCTTGTAATTTTTGTACTCTTAAAAAAAAAAAGCACTGTAAGATGCTGTATTTTTGACTTTTGCCTTCCCTATCTCTTCCACAGTGCTTTACTGAACTGGAGACAACATAGAAGAGTTTCAGTCTTTTCCATCGCACTGCCATGAACGGTAGTCACAGTCCTGTGTGCAGCTGGAGGGATGCACTTGGGCAAATGCTTTACCTTAGAGGGCTGTAATGGCTGCCTGCTGTTGATTAGTATTCTCCTATATCAGAATAGTTGATAGTATTCTGCTATATCAGGGCCTCAGAAGTTACCTTAACACCAAGCTCACACCTGAACACAGAGAAATCTCTGGGCATAAGATATCAAATAGTTAATGAAAGAAGAGATGCAGCTTCTCCATAGGAAATCTTTGGATTAACAGATCCCATTGTCTTCCCTCCCACTTCTACTGTACACCAGGGAAATTCAGCTGGCTACAAATACTTACCCTGCAGATATCATTCGTATGCCTTTTCCTAAGTGTGCTTTATTATTCACATCACACTCCTACAGACCCTCCACAGCTTCCCTTCTAATTATTCCCTGCTTGCCCAGTCCTGTGAATAACCAGTGACATTCACCCACATTTTGCCATTTAAAGGCAGTTAGTAGTCCATCTTACTATGAATTGGATTTCTCATTTTCCAGGAGGTGTCACAATTTATTTAAATTCATCCAGATTGTAACTCTGAAGGTTTGTAGCTGAGTTGCAGAAGGTTTCAGCTTCAGGGCACAGACACCCACTAGACAGCGGTTTGTCTCTACCCCCATAGTGGAGGTGGTAGAGGGGAATGCTTCAGGCAAGAGGCAGTCAGGCTAGCAGAAAACAGCTCCACTGACCGCTTAAACTGAATTGGGTGCTTTGTACTGCAGGA
>NW_010554158.1:0-4835 GCF_000687285.1 Phaethon lepturus | reverse complement strand
TGACAGGAAATGTCCTCAAGTTGCACCAGGGTGCAACCACTGAGAGGGTGGTCAGGCATTGGAACAGGCTGCCCAGGGAGGTGGTGGAGTCATCGTCTCTGGAAGTATTCGAAAAACGTGTGGATATAGCACTTTGGGACATGGTTTAGGGGGCATGGTGGTGTTGGGTTAACAGTTGGACTTGATGATCTTGAAGGTTCTTTCCAACCTTAGCGATTCTGTGATTCTGTAACTAAAAAACCCACAATGTCCATTCTTTTAATCAGAATATGTTACTGGGATCATGTTTCTCCAAATATAATAAAGGTGAGAAGCTCCAGAGAGACTATACAGTCCTTTTAGTAAACACTGAGAGCATAGAGACAATGGCAGTATTATCTCTGGGCAGTGAAGTTCTGATGAAAGGCCAAACTCATCCCTGGTCAGAAACAAATCTTGCATCATTAAGCAACTTCACACCTGTTTTAACTACTGAGCAGGAATTAACTTGGACATATACATAGAAAACAGAGACACAAGACTAGACTATAGGCACACCTCTTCCACTTTGAAAGAAGGGCTGGGCAAGCAACAGCTAAAGACAGGACAGTGTTTCAATGGGTCTATATTGGAGGCAGTGCCGGTACCATGTCCACAGTGTCATGACTTGACATGTTGCACAAATACTAAGGAATCACAAGTTTTCATACAAACTATCTGTCCAGACAAACATAAAGCTGCACATGTAGATCCAATTTATTATTTGCATTGACTACTTTATACATGTAGATAAGCTACTTTTGAATTAATGTTGCCATGGTGTACCTTACTAGAATCACTTCCTGAGCTGTCCCATTTTCACTAAGAGAGTATCCACCTCCCACAGTTGGATTTCATCTCTTTATGCTTCACCTTCATTGAAAAGAGCTGCCATAGCAGAACAAGTAGCACGGAAGATTAAATGCTGTTAGGCAAAATAGCAGGAGAGTAAGCACTGTGTTACATTTTCATCGATGAAAGATAACATTAAACACTTCTTCATGCTATCACCCTAGCACAGTTCCACCTCAGCTACAAACCCAAAAGTGTAGGGAGAATCAAACTTAGCATCCAGTCTGATGTTTCAGACAGAAAGTGACATGAAATGCTCAGCTTAAGATCAGGAAAACACCCACACACTGGTTTGTCTTTACTGACTTCAGCTGCTTTTTCATAGGTCTACCAACCCTAGGAAAATCATCCACAATGTGTCAGAAAAAAACAAACACCACCAAAAACCCACAAAAAAATACAGACATGACTATACAGTTATAGATACATTGCAGTTACATGTCTACATTCTCCACTTTCCCATCCAAAATTATAAAATTAAACATCTACTGACTTAATGAAAATTCAGTCTGTAGTATTCTGAAATTAGGACACTCCACTCCCCCCATGGGAGCACAGATCCACCCAGCATGAATAGCATGTTTAGCCACCCCTGTGGTTTCTATTCCTTAGATTTTATTTGCAATTACTGAAAGAAAATCCCTTGATTCACTTCCAGTTAAATATATGTATATAAGCATATATATACATTAAACAAAATAGTGGATGTTATAAAAAGAACCGAGTGCAGAAGGGGAGAAAAGAAAAGATGCTGGATAGAGCCTGTTCTCTAGAAGGGGCTAATTTCAAGGTAGGATTGTGGAGGATGCTCAGGTCCATGGGAGATGTGGAGTCTCCCATCAGTGACCACCAGGGAGGGCCTATATCCACAATCAGATGACCAGCAACACCTTCCACTTAGTGACTTGATCAATACTTCATCTCCTGCTCAGTCTGAAACCATCCAACCACAGGCAATAGCTCCTGGGCAAAGCAGATGAAGGGGCAGTGCCTTTGGTGCCCCAAGTCCTGTTGCTTTCTGGTGACAGCAGGTTACTTGGAAGCTTATGCTATAATGAAGTGTGGGGCGGGGGTTAAACCACAGACAAACCAGTCTCTGCGACTATGAACTTATTGGCATAAATTTATCTGCTCTTCTTGGCATTTCTCCCTCTCATTCCACCACCGCACAGAGTTACGGGTAGAAAACACTTTTCCTGAAAAGTTGTTTTTCTCCTGTACGTTTTGTGGTGAAGGGAAGACAATTATTGAGACAAGAAAAGAAAAGAACAGAAGATGAAGGGGCCAGCCTCGCACAATTACAGCCTCAAGTGCTCCTGCACCACTCCTGAACTGCACCAACATAGCATCGTCCTGCCACGACACTGGTGATGCCTGTCAATCAGCAGCAGAAGAGACCTGACCAGAAACACCATCTGGAAACCCACAGAACCAGGCCAGGTCCATCTTGAGTGCTGGAGTGTGCTGTGCACACTAGGAAGATGCAGGGATATATCCTCCATACCTAATACCTCCATACATATCCAGGAGTGAGGAACAATCTGCTAAGAATAATTTCTACATTTGTTTCACATATCTTCTTCTCTGCTAGTAAGACAAGGCTTATTTAAAGACTGAAGAGCTTGGGTCCAACACCAGGATCTCTAAGGCCCAACACGTATCCTCTTCATCTTTGGGTGTATCGAACTTCTCACGGAAAATCTTCAGAGTTTCCCAAAAGGAACAAACTGCACCACATGTCAATAAGGTCAACCAAGTTTTTTTTCCGAGGTCTTTTATTGCCCTGTTGTGTGAGCTTAAGAAAACCATTGGATTCACTAGAAATAACTCAGAACTGATGTAAATAGCTGTACAAAGTTGTGGCAAATCAGAGTCTAATACTTTCTCAGATGTTTGGTTAGTTAAACAATTATTATCTTGCTACATTACTAGTTAGTGGAAAATAATTAGCAGTGCAATATTACTGGGCATAAACACAGATGAATGAAACGACTCCACGGCCCAGAAGAGAGTCCCGAAATAAAAGTTACTGCTTTAGTTATAGTCTAAACTAAGACCATTAATGTTAAAAGAACTAAACAAAGGAAACTACCTGCTGTAGGATTTGAACAAGGAAAAACTTTCTTGTCCCTGTGAAACCAAGAGATGGGTTTGAAAATTTCAGCAAGGCATAACGTTTTATGATCAAGGCACGCACCCATGAAAATCAAAGAGAAAAGCTGAGACTTCTTTTATTACAGATCCCACGCACTAAAACAAGTAAATATACCCACCTCCAAAGCCAACTAACTTGAGAGATGTAATCATCTCAAAAATAGCTTCTAGAGCTGAATGTGGTGACGGGGTGTAGCAACCCATTCACTAATTCCATTTGTTTAGCTGTCCTATGCTGAATTCTTTTGCTGTCAGCAGGTACCCAGGGCAGTATTTTTAACTACATAATAATATGCAAAAGGATTTGTAATGAAAAAAAAAAAATTCCCACCCACTGGGATAAGGTGCTAATTATAGATTATAAAAATCCTTGACTCTGAACCAGCCATAAATTAAAGACATTCCTGTGTACCATCTTACATTATGTGAATCTACAGTGTCTCTCAGCATTTAAAGCTGTGAGTGTGTAAATATCCAGTTGGTGATAAATACATCATAAATATATTAGCCCACGGAAATTAATTCTTCAGGATATTAACAAAGCCACTACAGAGTCAAAGAACAGTTTATCAGATAGGTAAAAAAGCCAAGCATCAGATGCTAAGCTTGCTAATAGAGATAGGGACAGCTAGTGGAAATTATGTTGAATTTTCAAATGTCTGTAGCTATGCAAATTTTACACTAGTCCTTAAACAGCTCTGTTAAAAATCAACATGCATCACTCTATTCTGGCACAGAGCTCTGATAGCTGGGAGGAATACTTAGCAGATACCTCCCCAAATATATTGATTTGTAACTAACACAGTAAATTTTCTATGACATATTACTTTTTTTCATCAGTTGTTATATAATGAAAGTTCAAGTAAGCCTCATGGCCTATGTGATACAGCTAAGATAATGACGACTTCCTTACACTGTGCTAGCCTTTTCATTGAAACAGTGAGCTCTGAACTAATAGGGCCACAAGTGCAGAAATGGGATCATTTCTCTGGAAGGGGAGTCGTGAGTGCACGTTGTCAATATGCTGGACCAGGGCAGGATAAGTACGCCCTGCGTCTGCACTCTAACAGGACTCCTGGGTCTGGGCGCTGCCAAAACATAGAGGGAAAAATAGCGTCAGGAACTGAAAAAAAATAGATATAGAATCATAGAATAGTTTCAGAAGGGACCTTTAAAGGCCATCTAGTCCAACCCCCCTGCAATGAACAGGGACATCTTCAGCTAGATCAGGCTGCTTACAGCCCACTTCAACCTGACCTCGAACACTGCCACGGATGGGGCATCAACCACCTCTCTGGGCAATCTGGGACAGCATTTCACCACCCTCATTGCAAAAAATTTCTTCCTTATTTCTAGTCTAAATCTACTCTCTTTTCGTTTAAAACCATTTCCCCTTGTCCTATCGCTACAGGCCCTGCTCAAAAGTCTGTCCCCATCTGTCTTCTAAGCCCCCTTGAAGTACTGGAAGGCTGCAATAAGGTTTCCCCAGAGCCTTCTTCTCTTCTCCAGGCTGAACAACCCCAACTCTCTCAGCCTGTCCTTAATGGGTGTTCCAGTCCTCTAATTATTTTTGTGGCTTCCTCTGGACCTGCTCCAACAGGTCCATGTCTGTCCTGTGCTGAGGGCTCCAGAGCTGGACACAGCACTGCAGGGGGGGTTTCAGCAGAGCAGAGGGGCAGAATCCCCTCCCTTGACCTGCTGGCCACGCTGCTCTGGGTGCAGCCCAGGATACAGCTGGCCTTCTGGGCTATGAGCACACACTGCTGGCTCATGTCCAGCTTTTCATCCACCAGGACCCCCAAGTTCTTCTC
>NW_010554157.1:20670-35206 GCF_000687285.1 Phaethon lepturus | reverse complement strand
AAAGTTAACTCTGTCCCAGCCGAAACCAGGATGCTACTGATGGGTAGTTTGAGCCTCTTTTTCCTTAACGAAACTCATTTGTTTCTTTCCTAGGAAATATCATCAATCTTACAGGAACTGAAACGAGTTGAGAAACAGCTGCAAGGTACAAATCTTTTTTCACTTTTCTCTTTCATTGTTGCTTGCTTTAATTTTTTTATATATATACACACACATATATATTTATGTCATGACACAAAGTTATCACATTTTATTAAAACATATTCACAGTCTCAGTCACATACATTTATATCATATAATTCCTGACATGTTTGGTAAAGAAACATCACTGAATTACAGTGATGAATTCATGAACAACAGGAGGATGATGATGTTTTTTTATATGGGTGAGAAAAGGCTCAACTAAAAATTAAATAGTCCAGAGAATCCCAAAGACATTATTTGTGAAACATTCTTAATAGAAATATTTTTGTGGGTAAATATTGAAGCATAGATGATAGAGAATACTGAGATTAGCTTTATGAAATAGTGTCTGCACATCAGCAATACCCTCATGCGTAGCACAATTCAGTATAAAGAATGCACTTGGGGCCATAACCTATAGGATTTCAAAAAACCCAAACTTTGAGATACAATAAAATAAAAATTTAGGATTAGCTCTTGACATCTTCCTTTCACACTGCTGAATCCACTCTTTGTAATTGTGGAGCCTAGAGACTACAAAACAGAAAAGCTACTTTGCTTTTCATGTGCAAAGACTTATCTGTGTATAAAATGGAAAGTAGTATGTTGTACTTACAAAGTCTTCTATTTAGACATGCATTCCATTTTCACACTCAAGTTTTTAAGTTGATTTTATTTTAAAAAGAAGTTGCGGTCTTATTTGTGTATTGTTTATACTTAGTTTCTTTGGAGTGGCCAAGTGGATTAGTGGTCCATGCTTATATATAATCATTATTATATTTGTTGTAAATTTCCTGTGTTTGTTATTTTTAGTATCCGGATTTAATCCTACAATAAAACATTTTTTAAAAGGAATGTTTCAGGAGAAACCATTAGCCATCTTTATAGACAAGTTAGTATTTTCTTAATGCTTAGCTATAATTTAAAGATGTTAATTTATTACAAATTATGTTGTGTTTAGAGAACATCACAAAGAAATAAGGCCCAGAGAACGAGGCCAAATCATTTCCTTGTGTACACGGTGGTGTTCGAATAGATGTTTGTACAGTTTTGGAAATAAGAAAAAAAGAGCATTTGTTAAATGTGACAATGTGTTCATAGTACAGTAAAATGAAATTGTACTAAGTGCTTCAGTTTGTCCTTGCTATGTAGAGGGAGAGGGACAATAAGTCCATCGTTACGCATTAAAAAGGATAAATGATTGCTCTTTTATACAAATTTCATTCAATCATGGAATTAGCTGCTGTGGATACTTGAGAGGGTGGGGTTGAATGAAGCATAATATAATGGTAATTATGAGAAATTAGAGAAAAAGCCCCTTAAACATGACTAAACATCCCGTCTTTCAGTGCCTGTAAGCCAATCGTAGACGATTTGTCATCTGCCTTTCCTGTCCATGGATCAGGCACTGTTTAGTTTCTGCAGTTTCATTTAATCTAGTTTTAATATATGTCAAGGCTTTTAAATATATGTATCAGCTACATATATGTTGGATACACCACTCCTTTGTTGTGGGCAACATACATAAAAGCTGATGTCTGCCATCATAAAAATAAAAGTGTTAGAACAGCATTTTTGTATTTTTTATGGTAACAGAAAAACATGTTTTTTATGGTTTCTTCCCTATCCCTTTCATCTTTTCTTGATTGCTTAGCAATTAATGCTATGATCGACCCTGATGGTACCCTGGATGCTCTGAGCAACTTGGGATTCGCCAGCCCCATCTTACCAGCCCAGCCGAAGCTGAAGTCCAGTCCTGTTTCCCAGAGTACCCGCCCTCAAGTGCAGCCAAACTGCCAGCCCGAAGCTCGGGCTCTTCGACCCGCCGCCATCCCTGTTGCAGCTGAATTTGAGAACGCTGAATCAGAGTTGGATTTCAGCACACATTTCAATAGGTTTAACCCAGATGAGGAAGAGGAAGGTGCCACCCTGCATGAGTGACATCTCAATGTTGATACATAAACCTTTCATGTGGAATGTTTAGGAATAAAGGAAAAATTATAATATTGGTTTTATAATTTAAAAAAAAAAAAAGGCTTGGTCAAACAGCAGTTGTTTTATTAAACCAGTTTTCTTTGACTGTGATTGTCACACAAATCCTTTTCAAATCATAAAGATATGCATAGATACCAGTGTAGGAAAGCAGATTGTGGCAGGTTTGCCCTTTGTGGTTGTGTGCTTTGCAAAAGAATTACTGTATCAGCAGTTTTCCCTTAATAGATTTATTTCTTTTTAAAAGCCATGCAAGCAGTCTAACATTTAATGTTACTGAAACCCCAGATCTCTTTGCCAAGCTGCTTTAATGAATGGACTTCCTCCACTAAAGCTTGTACAGAACTGTTGAACAGTTACACTTGATTCTGAATTAGATGATTTATATAGGAAACATTGTCTTTGACTATAATGACACATTACTGCAAAAGGTAAGACAGATTTCAGAAAGCATTCATTCTTGTGTACTGAAAATCTCAGAGTTCTGTGATTTATATAACCTTGTCGCTGCGTAAATTGTCTTGGGGTTTACAAAGTTCACATATGTTTGCACTAAGATTTGCTGGGAGTGATAGGTGAACATATCGATATCATTAAACAGCAAGCAGTGTTTTGGTGTACATAGAAAACTGATAATACTGTACTTGTATTATCATTGCAGTGTTTTAATCCAATTTCTGAAGGACTATTTGGCACTTTTTGATCTTCTTCAAGTGTCTTTTTTGGTGTTAATGAAAGTAGAAGTATTTCATATCTCATTTCTGTCCAAATGTTGTTTGAAACTAGGAAACAAATTTAAACATACAGCAACATGGGACATTTTAAAGCCTATTGAGGCAAATGGGCTCTCACCAATTCAAATGCAACATAAGCTTACAGAAGATATTACTGTTCCTTGGAACAATCCTGAGCTGTAAAATTTTCTTTAGGGGACTTGGAAATAGAGTTGACATAATTTGCTTCATCAATAGATGCACTCCCAAGCAAATTATTTTATTTGCTTCTGTATATTTTCCTGTAGTCTTGCTAGTAAAGCTGTCTCTGTCTTACATATTTAAAAGGATTCTGGAAGACGACTGCTAACAGACAATTTGCTTATACCGCTGAAAAGCAAGTCTATTTAAAGTTTCCTATATAAGCCTATTTTCCTTATAAGTTGTCCCAGTAACTTAACATTGGAAATAATAATAAAAATACAAGTAAATCACTTTGTATTTCCAGAACACTGTAATTTGGAGGAATGTTATTTCTGTTAAATGTAACTAATAGACTGGAATTTTCCTATGTTTGCATCAGTCTCTATATATTAAGGTTAAAGATACAGTTTTGCAGCTTTTATGAAATGGTCTTTAATATTTCAGCAATAATCCTATATGACATTTGTTTAAAAAAAAAAATCTACTTTCTGTACACTTTTAAATTGTACAGGCTTTCAGAAGTCAGTAAAAGTTGGACCAGTTAATAAAAATGCAAAAACTTTTTTTGTAGAGATGTAAAAACAAAACCACTAATCTGTTGTATAATGGATTTCATATTTTCTTTAAAAAAAATTAAAAGCAAACAGCTTTCATGTATGACTCAATATGCTCTACTCCAGTTAACTCTGGAAGCCTGAACTATACTAGTTTACAGAGGCTATAAGAAAAGTTTTAGAAGGTGCAGAAGGGCAAAAATAAATCGAAACTAGAGCTAGGTGTTGAAAACAGAGTGTACCAATCCATCACCATAATTCCTTCTTTTGTTTAATGCTTGGGAACATAATTTTCTGCAGACTCAAGTGGAAAGTAGGAAATGGCTAGGAAGGATTAACGGTGCAGGCTCTTCATGCGAGCTTCTGTTTGTGTTCTTTCAGGCGTTTATACCTTTCTGTTCTGTGATAAGCATTTTGCATTACTATGTTCTTATTTTGTATGAACATGTTCTCCTTATTTATTTTTGTTACATTTATTATGTATGTTATTTTGTTATATGCATTTACAACTCCATTTTTAAATAAAGTGTTTCTGGAACTTTACAAATGTGTGAATACGGAATTGAGAACTGGGAAGTTCACAGTCTTCCTGCATTCTAACTTGCCTTTACTGAAATGGGAAATGACATTTTTTCATAAACATGTTCCCTTCAGAAAAAGTTGTATTGTTGCCACTGCTAGATCATTTATTCTGTGCTGACAATATTGGCTCACTTTCCTGTACTCGGGTTATTTCCACACTTGAATTGATTTTTGTGTGCAAAGCTAGAGGCAAAAATAATCTGGTTTGCCAGTCGCCAAATAGTGATTTTGTTTCCCCGTGTAGAACGAAAGTGAGTGAGTTGTAATGCACCTGCCAGGTGCAGCAGTAGATGTTCAGACTGTAGTTCAGACTGCTTTCCTCTGCTTTATATATTGGAAAACACTCTGATTTGGCTCCACACTGGTGCCTTGTTTTCTTCTGTCCCATCTTCGACTCCATATGTACTTTCCTGCAAGACAGTAAATTTCCTCTTCTGTAGCTAGCTTCATGCAAGAGCAAAACTATGAGTTTAGTATAAAGCTCCAAGAATTCCTTCCCAGCTCACACACTGCAGCGTTGCCGAGCTTTGCTGTGACGTGACAGCAGCCAGCTCTGCTCTGGCTTCTGCGCATTGTTTTTTCCTTTGTGTGCCCAGCCCGATGGCATTAAGACTGCACCCGTGGCACACACAGTGCCACTCAGTTAGCGCTCAGCTCTAGAAGGGCAGGAGATTTTTACTGATGTTCACAGATGCCAGTTTGGAATAATCAAAGACATGAACAAGTTAGAAGGACTTCCTGGGTGCTCCGGACTTTTCGTATTCCCCAACTTGATCGGCTGCTCTTGTTTCCTCACGTGTTGCCAGTACCCCTCTATCTTTGCAGAAGTAAGGGGAATACAATTCTGGGTCAGTATTCTCATGCGCAGAGCCCCACTGATGTAAGCAATAGTGTAGCATGTTGCTATTTCTTCCCACTAATATTTTTATCCATCCACTATACATTGAGCCAAGGTTACACAGAGATGTTTTCCAGAAGTATGTAGGAAATCCAGCCAGATTGCATCAGCCTCCTGCTGCCTTTTAACATCAGCAAGTGGGGCTGACATGCAGTGACACAGAGAAAGCAGAGTTCAAGCCTTTTCTGATCAGCACTGCTGGTTCCTCCCTTAGCTGGGTGCACTGTTCTAATTAGACACCCAACAGATACTTCTCATGACACTCCCATCTACTTGTAGCATACAGAAATAAAGCTAAGAGTATAGTTTGTTTGCCTGACCTGATGACAGCAAGATGGTGTTTTGCTACGGCATGTACATTTTACCAAAAGCAACTGGTACTTCCATCTCAGAGGAGATTGCTGCTTCATACCGACAACTGAATTTCAGTCAATGCCTGTTGGAAGGCCTTTGTAATTTTAACTGGAAAGATTTCAAGCATAGAAAAGTGCTCCAATGACTGCTTTGACATGCAGCCATGAGAAGAAAGGCTATGCAGGAACACGTGAAGCATTCTGTGAAATAGTGTGGACAGTGAAAGGAGGCCACTACATGCCAAGGAGATTTTATACCACCAGCTCTTCTGTATCTGAATAGAATTACAAGGAAGGAACTCAGCTGCTCACCATACAAGTTGCTGAGCTTCATCTTGATGAATAATCAGATTTTTAAAAGCAGAAGAATGTCATCTATGACTTCAAGTAGAGCATATCTATAAATGCTGATGAGGTTACAGTCCTGATTGACAGTTCAGCCATGCTTGCTGGATACTAAATACATCCGACAATACTGGTCCTGGCAATATTGCCCAAGGATGGTTGCCTAATGCTAAAGAACAGCATTTCCAGCTGCACTAGCTCAGTAATCTGGTAAAAACAAAAGAACTGGTTGGGGAGCAAGGTGTTTCCTTTTTCAGCTTCCCTTCTCACTATTCATGTATTTCTGGACGAAAAGATGTAGTTGGCAAACAAATGGGATTATGCAGCCCTGGAAATACGTGAAAGCAGGATAAGGTAACTGGAAGCCTGTTGTCAAAGATCTTGATCTTTACCTGTTCCAACAAGACCAGAGTTAACAATGAAAATATGAACCCAGTGCTCACTTTATCTGCTAACAACTTCAAGAGCAATTACTGTTTTGTAAGATGTTAACATTCTTACCTCGCAGCTGAGGAGAGCTCTTAAAATGACACATATTGCAAAATGCTCTCTTCAGGGAGGCTGTATTAACATCGGAGTTTGTAGTTATTGAATATCCTCATGGGAAAACTGGGCAACATTTTCAAAAGTTATACTTGCACAAATTACTCAAGCCTTCGGGCTGGAATGAGGGGATAGAGACCTGTTTATTTCAGCGATAAAACTTACACTTTCACTCGCCAGTTCACATGTGTCCTTCCCAAGTCCTGTTGCTCTCATCCCTCAATTCCTTAGGGCTAGCATTTTTAGACCTGTTTTAAATATTAATACATGTTTATAATTTATAAGGCTTTCTGCTCCTATGGAGTAGCTAAAAGCAGTACCAGGACTCCAGAGTCTTTATATTATATTAAAAAATAACAGCAGCAGCATGACTCATCCTTCAAGAAAACTGTGGTCTGTCTTAACAGAAAAAGCTAAATTAATAATAAGAATTTAGAAAAATGTGCAAGATAAGGTTTCTAAGTTTTGTATATCTATTCATGCACACATAGACCTGTAGGAAGCTGGGCACAGAGAACAAGGTTTGTATATAAACTTCTAAAAAGTTACAGCGTGACTTCACATTTCATTCACAGCATCACCTCTGCGGTAATGTTTATAAGTTAAGAAAAATTCATTTGAGGAAGTAATACAGACATGGACGCGAGTTGTGGTTCAGGTTGTCAGGGACTGACTTTCCTGAGAGATGAGTGAGATGACTGCAGATAATTCAGGAGATTTAAAAAATACTAAGAAATGAAATGCCTTAATAAAGTTATTGGAGAAGATTACATAAATGGTATTTCCCACTATGACAACTGATTAATAAATGAGCAGGCAAAATACCATGTGCTCAACAGATATTATTGGATTAGAAGACTCAATAAAGTGCCAAAGGCTAAGCAAAGTTCTGTCAAAACTCAAGAAAGAATTCAGGTGACAGATGAACAGGAGTCGCAGGGAGTGGGAAGGGAATCCCAATCCCAGGCCAGGGCAGTACATCTTACTGAGCGGTGCAGTTAATTCCAGGCAATTTAAGTGCAAAGGAGAGCTGGGAGATGCAAGATGGCACGTAAGAATTTGGCCACGGGAATGGTGCTTTCAGACCTGGTCAGAAGCTGTGCTGGGATGCACACTGTCTAGTCCCAGATGTGCCTCAGGTGCAAGGCAGACTGCAGCCTGCCTGATCCTTGGCAGAGGATGGCAGCTGGAAATACTTAGGAGTTATTACGTGTGTTAGTAACCACATCATTTTTCACTCTGCAGAATAGCTGGAGTTTCTCAAATACACTGGCTGAAATAATGAAAAGCTCTTTCCATACAGTGGAATAAAAAAAAACCCAACACAAATACATGTCTTCTGGTGCAGCTTATTTTATGCTGTTTTCCTAAAATCATTTTTGCACCTCACAGGTGAAATCTATTTAACTGACTACAGATGCAGGTGTAGAATAGTGTGATTTTATTACCCGCACAGTTGGGAACTCAAGTGCTATCAAAAATTTACTGCACAACCCTGTTCATTCTTTCTTTGTTTCCAAACGTGCAAGGATATATGTAAACCAAGTTCCTCGTGTCATTGCTGCCATCAGTACGATGCACAGTTGATAAAATGGTCATTTACAAAAACCAATTTTTTTGAATGCAACTTACAGCACGTTCTTAACACCTTACAAGTTGCTTTCTTCCCGTTGCAAGTCTCGGGTAAAAAAGTTGCTTTTCTGATTGCTTGAGTTGATTTCCTACATGTACAACCTCCTCAGAGACAGCTCCTCTCTAACACCTTTGCATGTTTAAAAATGCTGATTTTTATTGAAAATCACATCTGTGGCTTCACTGAAGTTATTATTCCAAGGACAGCAGAAGTTCAAATACAAGTCTGAAAACACAGCTCCGTGGCTTATCTCAGCGCTGACATCAGCACCTGGCAGACTGAGCTTCGGAGAGGTGCTCTGTTGCAGTCTACATGAGCAGGGCCTGCTCTTTGGTGTAAGCAGCATTTGCTGCTTGGACTTTTTGAGAATGAATTTTTAGGTTTCCAAGCTGCTGCTTGAGAATCTAAATTACTAACTTTGGCCAATTTAAGTATTTTCAAAGTTCAAAGGGACATTAACGTAGAAAGCCATCATTTCCTTTTTAATGATTAAGTGATTTCATTTGGAAAATACGTGGATTTTGTGCAACTGGAAGAAAAGTGTTCAATAAAGTCATGCATTTGCCCCCTAATGCTCCAGCACTGAACTCCAAGTCAAGCAGAGCTTGTCTCCATGAAGTCAATGAAAGGTTCATGTAGCTGCAGTCACATACTTGCTTCACTGAGTGCAAAACCAGGTCACTACATCATGGTTTTTGCTTATATGCCATTCCATAAAATTCAGAAAAGCTACCCCCCTGCACAAGCATTTTTAAAAGCATTTTTGCAGTGAGTTGATTATAAACTTTAACCTGAAATTGGAAAAGTGATTATTTTAAAATTAGTAGGAAGAAATTTATCCTGGCTGGCATCAATGGTTTCTTCTCATTGATATTTAAATTTCTCCAGATGAGGAAACATGCTAGAACTTGTATTACTTCTTAAAATGCAGTGAGCCAAAAAAAATGGAAAGCATAGGATAATAGAAAAAAAATAATTAAAGCAATAGGTATGATTAAAAAGCATAGCTGAAGGAAATTTCTAATTAAGGATTTTCTCCAGGGAGACGCAGTGAAAAGCTTGAAGCGAAATGAGCTTTGGAGAACCACTGCAGATAATGAGCCAGTCTTGCCGCTTTCTGGAGCCTCCCAGGCAGCAGCAGTGAGGACTGGCCCAGATAATTTTACATAGGCTTGCACTGCAGTACTGAAGCCAAAGAAACAGTTACAATATTTTACCCTCCAGTGATGCTTTCCTTCTGAAACCTTTCAAACATGCATCCTGTTATGAAATTTCTATGAGGAAATAGCTTCATCCTGGTCTTACAGAAGGGAAAATAGACTTAAGAACACTCTTACTGTATTTGCTCTCTAGAAAGTGCTGAGGCAAGGCTTTGCCACGACCGAAATCTCAGTAAGTGACAACATACAGCCTGATGGTAGTAATAATGCACCATTTGATCTGACAGTGCTCATATTTTAATATCAAAGTTATCCCCGACTCCCGAGTAGCTGTAACAGAGCCAATGATCTCTGTCTTTCCAGCCAGATCAATTTTGCTCACTTCTCCCTCTCCTTCCCCTGTCTGGGTTCCTAACAGTGCTCCTTGCTGGCATATTTGGAGCTGCTGAGATGCAGGTATCTCTCCCAGCGAGCTGCGTTAGCCAGCTGGGCTTGGCAGCCTCCCCAGTGGTCAGTCAGAACAGGAGCATTTTGGGATAGTTTCTTCTTTCTGTTAAACATGGGGTCATCACCCACGGAATCCTCAGTGCTGTGCATATCTCAAAATTTTCACGGGTCTCCTGAAAATTTATTTTTCACTATTTTATTATTATCCCTACTTCTGTCCGTTAGACAAGGCTGAAAGCAGTGCTGTGTATCAGTTGCATTTGAATTGATATGGTCTGCCTGTTCTTCAAGTGCTCTAATTCTCCATGCAAATTATCTTAATATATGTGCATATATTTAAAAGTGTCCAATTTTTTAAATCATGAGATTTAATGGACTAACAGACTTCATATCAATAGAAGTTTTCAGCCACCGATACTTGGGGCTTTAAATTTGCTGCCAGCTTTGCAGCACTTGCAGAAGCACTGATGTAGCTAGCCATTTATTTTAGTTTTGTAATGTAAGGATTCCATTTCTAATGTATGCAGAAGCCCAGAGTGAAAGGCATATAAGCAACTGTGTGTTGTTCAATTGTCCAAAAATTATCAGCAATGTATGAAAGTTGCTATTTTGTACCTCCACATAGTTAGCTTCCCTGTAGGACAGTACACAGCTGCAGCCCCCAGGTGGTTCTGGAGTGTTCTGTAGAAACACTCTGGTCTAAAGCCTCAGTGATCGCGTGTGTATTGTTCATGTATGTTAAACACCCACAGGACTGTGATGCCAAAACCACGGTATTTAGAGTATATACAGTTCAGAAAAGATCTAAAGCCATTCACCTGCCTGTCAACTTTTCAGGAAAAAAAGGAAAATATGGTGAGGTACCTTGTTGAGCACATGATTACATCTGGAAGAAGAAAAAAAAATCTGAAGTCTCTAAAATTTTCTAATTAAGCTGCCATTTTACCAAGAATTCAAAGGTTAAAGTCGTTACTTTGAGAAAGGCCACATGGCCCATGAAATCTGCCTTCCTTTGAAAAATTATTAAATTTCCTAATTTCTTCATCATGGCTACCACTACATTACACAAAGTTAATGACAAACCAGAAAGGATTGCAGATCAGGCTTTCATTTTGCTCTGGGATCCAGAAGGACAGGGCTGAGTGGATAATCCCATGTTCTATACGAGGTTTTTTGGCATTGTTGTCAAAGTTGAAACCAGAGGCAGGAGAGACACAGTGATCATTTTAAGACAGCCAAGTTCTCCCTGGCCTCTCCTGGCTCTGGCTCTCCCGTTTCTCTCCTGTAAGGCAGTTTCACCACGGAATATACTAGATCTGCCTCACTGATTTTCTCTCTGATAGAAACCAGTGCGCTGAACTCCAATGAGTGGGTAACACAGATGAAGCAGCACTGCTGTTCATAGCAGCAGAGCTGCTAAGGAAAGAAACTGTGACCTGCTACTCCTGCTTACACAAGCACCAAGCTACAACAAATAACGCATGGTCTCACGGGAATCATTACCATGAGGACTAGAAATTCCTCAAGTAAATTAAGGGGGGGGAGGAGGGGGAAGAAGAAACTTCCCAGAAATAATTTTTTAAAGGATTTAAGTTTCCCAGAAAGAACTGAGGAAAATAAAGCTTTGATTGGACCAATCTCTGTCAAATTTTCAGGTAAACCTGCAAATCCAGCTCCAACTTTCCCAGTCTGGATTTCGACAACTAATAGGTCATGCTGCAAAGAAATTCAGTGTCAGTGATTTCTGGGGAAGTTGATTGCCTGGATGGAAAATCGGGCTATCCAGAGGAGGCTCTCTCCTCACCCAGGAGGACTCGGGTAAAAGGGTATGCCATGCTCTTCTAACTCATTAATTTTCTAGCTCAGGAACAGCGAGGACTGCGGCAGCTAGCAGTTGGCAGAGCAATTTCTGCAGTTCTGCAGACCTTGGGCACAGGGAGAGTGGAGGCAGACAGAGCTGTGGGCTCTGTCCCTCCTGGGACAGGGACAGCCCTTCCATCAGGCAAAGAAGAAGGGGGAAATGCCAGCAAGGTCTCTGGAAAGCAAGTCCTCCTCTACATCCAATTTACAGGATAAAAAGATGGTGCTGATCTTTGTCGTTACATTTTGAACACTTTTGAAAGATTGAGTAAATGCTTACATCTCTTTCCTAGAATGAGTGAAACTTTTGGTAATGCAAAAACGAGGGCCAATGTTCAGTTAAACGACAGATCTGTGAAACGGTGGTTCTTAGATGGGGTTGCTTCAAGCAACTAAATAAAATGGCTCAGGGGCTCTGTGAAATCCCTTGAACTGGTTCAAAAATCAGGAAAAAGGGGAGGAAAGGGCCATTGCTACACTGAGATACCAGAACCAGTCAGGTGCTGTTGCTAAATCTGGAGTGTTAAAAGGCAAGTGAACAGGATCCACAGAATCAAGAAAAGAAGCAGGTGATTGGCCCAACCACAGCAGTTTTTTGCCCAGATGTACAAATAATGCTGACAAATGGTGAAGCCAAGATGCTATTGCTTGGGGAGAAACAGGGAAAATGACTGTGAAGTCAAGATATTAAAAATCAGAAAGCTGGACCCTAAACTTTGGGCAAGAAGTCTTATTAACTGAGCTGGTAGAGTTCTAACAACCAGTCAGGATTTAATTATGGGAAGTAATTAGAGAGAAATTAATGCAAAGGTATCTTGAGTATTCTCTGCATGGGAATTCCCATTTATATGTGGGCTAGGCAAAAATAATTTTATTTCCCAAATGTTAAATCCTTCTGCATTTCAAAGTTTCCTAATTTTTTTTTTAAGCGAACTTCTCATGTCAGAGCTATAATTTGAATCTTTCTGGCTAAAATTACACATTTACTAGCTTATAATTTCTATGTTTATTTTTGACTTACTGGGAATTTGAATAACTGGAATATTTTTATCCCCTCCATGTCAGCACATGACATGCACAACAAAGAGAATAACTTTGGCCATTACTTACTTTTCGTAAGTACTTTTTTTTTTTGTCTGCTTACAAACACTCAGAAGAAAAATTAGTGATGTAGGAATGAACAGTTTCCAACTTTTACCACGCAGAAAGACCCCTGTACAAGCTAGTACAAGCATAGGTCTGAGGTTGCCTGATCAGTTGGTGCCTTTACATACATGACCCAGCACTCTGAGGGATTAAAGCTTCCATTGTAGCTCTGTGGAGTATCCTCCTCCTTCTCCAGCTGAGTTTATGAAGATAAACAAGAATATACAGGAAGAGTTTTGAAGAGCCACTACCACTGAAGCAACGCAGTGAAAGCCAATGGGACCACCTCAACAGCGATGTGTTTCCAGACGTGCTTGCATGATTGATGGCAGCTCATCCCCTCCTCACGTGTTTGGCTGCCCTTGGCCCGGCCGGCAAGGAGAATGCAGTGGAAGTAAGCAGCCTCCTCTTCTCCCACCAGGAAATGGGATTATAGAGATTTATTACTGTTAAGTCTTGGTGAGTAAGGGAGATAGATAGACAGATTTTTGTATTTTATGGTTTCTTTTCCTTTCCTCTCTGGGCTGCTTGTTCTGGTTTATTTTGCCTAGTTTTAACAAAGGAAGTTCTGCTCAGTGAAAAAAAGATCCTAATGTGCTTTACAGAGAATTCAAGTCAAAATAAAGATGATAATCTGGCTATCAGATCCCTAATATTAAAACTACAGTTGAGCAAATAAAAAGTTTCCCATGGCCTACACAAATCCAGATTAGATTGATTTCTCTGGTCCTACCCACCACAGAATTATCAAAAAAATTACTGCTGATGCCCAGTTAACTATGACATTCCAGTTGCAAATATCCCTGCATTCAACAGAATTTCAAACTATTTGAAGTCCACTTCATGGGCCTTTCAGTACCCTCACAGTCTTCCCATACTCTGCACTCTTCACACTTCTTAGAACAACTTTTGATCAACTTTTTGCAAAGAAGTGAGCACACAGGGACTAAGCAACACTACATGTAAAGGCAGTGAAGAATGACAGCAATGCGCTTGGTGGGTGGAGTGGAGCACCATGAGCTACTTAAGATGCAGACACATGTAGTTTCTCTGTAGAGGAGATACTTTCAAGAGACAGGAATTCGGCAGGAAGGAGTATCAAGGCAGCTGCTTTCTAGTGGAGAAGCACAATGACTGTAGGCTGAACGCACAATACAGCACCCCATTGCATGTTTCTCTGTTACACTGAAGTTAAAGGAGCTTGAGCAGATTTTCACTGGTAACTAAACCTGTATCTTCCTCAACATACATTTGTACCTAGGTCTACAATAATTAGTAATTCTTCTGTTTTGTAATGGGAGGAACTTATGACTAAAAGCAAAATCTGTCTTAAAAAATTCACAAGAACTTTCCCTGGCTGATTTTCTTTGTGTTGTTTTAAACGGTATCTTAGGACAACAGAACTAGTCATTTATTTTTCTTTTATTATCAAGCAGTTTCTGAAGAGCAAAATAGGATCACATTCTTTCCATTTGGGTTTTTAAAGAGCCCTTTCCAAAAGCAGAATCCAAGCTAAATCAATTCTTATCCACAGGGTAGCGACAAATGAAACTTAATTCTGCAGTCCTCAAATTCCGCATGTGTCTGCCATCGGCACAGTGGTCCCCCAGGCCTTTCTGTGGAGTCAGAAAAGTGGCTTCTCTTGTCGAAGAGTATTTAACATTTTGGGATTGCTGAACAAGCTGTAAGGATCCTGAAGAGCCCGGACCTTTACAGTTCATATGATCACCCTGGTCGAGATCAAAACACCAACGGGGTTACCTATCAGTTGGGAAGGCTCCAAGCTTTACTGGCAAAGAACAGTGACAGCGAGAGAGAGAGAAAGCAAAAAGACAGCGAAGATGGACGTTAAGCAGGGGAGAGTCACGACCGTGGATACGAGCGACGCCTCGCAGCGCGCCGTGCCGCTTTCTCTCGGTGGGG
>NW_010554157.1:7707-20566 GCF_000687285.1 Phaethon lepturus | reverse complement strand
CGCTGCTCTGTCCCCTCCCCCCACGCGGGGCTGGCGGCTGGCGCGTCGGCGGCGGGCAGCGGTCCCTGACGGAGGAGGGGGGTGGGAAGGTGTGTTCCACGGGTGGTGGCTGAGGCGGCGGGGCCGCAGGGCTCTGCCGCAGTGCGCCACACAGGCCGAGCATTCCTGTGCCCTGCACGGTGAATCCTATAAGTTCCCTCCATCTCAAATCCGAGTCCGATGTTGGCATCTGGGAGTGTGTTTGCCAGGCTGACCTCTACACTTGGGAATTAAATTGAATTAATTAGTTTTGATTTTTTTTTTTTGCTTCTAGACTAAGTAAACACGATGACAGGGACATCTCAAGAAGATGAAGAACCCACTGGTCTTGATTTCATTCACACAGAAACAGAACAGAAGCAGAGAAGGTTTCTGTCCCAGTGAGGCAGGCAGTCTCTGGGGTATGCTACCTTCTCTTGAAGAAAGTCAGGAAAGGCTGTTTGAGCAAGGAGAGTATCAGGTCCATCAGACATCCCTTCCAGCATCTGCCATCACTCAACATGACACAAAACATCTGCATTTTTACTGCTTTGTTATGAGTCTGAGATCAATCACGAGCATCTAAGGGCTTTCATGACTTTGTCATCTAGTGTGTGAAGTAAATCTTATGGAGTTGACCACAACAGGAATGGAAGTGGGAAGTTTGGACAGAAAAAACCAGAGGTGGGTAACTAGGAACAGCAGCTTTGCAGCTGTTCAGCAGCTCAGGGTCTGTGTTTTCTTGCAATTTACCATCCTTATTTCTTGCTGCTTCTCTGGTTGCTGGCAGCTCCACTAGGAAGTCACTTCTAAGAAAGTCCAGAATGGAACTCTTCAGGATAACTGCTGCTCCGACAAGTTCAAACCATTTCCTCTGTCACTGCATCCATTAGACAGGTACAGTCACAGGTACTCCATCCCACTGACACCACGCAAGAAGGAAACCCAATATTTCAGCTTGATATTTTTGCACTTGTACTTATTCCCTAATTCTCTATACTGTTTTCCAGGGGAAAATCAATAAGAATACACGTCAGCTGTGCTGAGCAATGTAATTAAGTGCACATATTGAGAAGCTAACCCTTTGCTGCAAAATGCCATTTGGTACTTACCTTGGATTCCAGATTTGTCATGCTCTCAGCAACCTGTATTATTGTTTACACCAAAAGGTGAATCAATGACCTATAACTGAACCTTCAAAACTTATGTAAATGAAAAGGGTAGGGTGCCACATTTGACTGTTTCCAGGAGTGTAACTTACCTGAGCAGTGACACCTGAACAACAGCTATTAGATGAGAAATGACCAAGCAGAATTAATTTAAATTAGCTTGCGATAGCTTTATCAAACTGATATAAATAAGCAATTTGTGCTATGTAATCTCGGCAGTGGAACGCATGAAGAGATTCTGCATTAAGTTCTTAAATACTGACATTATTATTGCTGCTGCCAGATGCTTAACGGGGGCTGAACAACAACTCTTCTTGATTTCGGTGCAGCTGTAGAGAGTCATCTGCTGTAAACCACCAGCTAGTAAGGACTAAACCAAGTCTGGCTTAAGGAAGAGTAGCTATAGCAAAGGGTCAGGCTTTGCTGTGGCCAGGCGGAAGGTTGACCATGACCAGGCAGGTCACATAACAAAACTCCCAGTGCTGCAGGTTGCTGTGCTTTTGTGCACATTGGAGAGGTGGAGGAAGGAGGAATTTGAAGGTCGTGAAAGAAGTCTGCTGCAGGCAGTCAGACAGTCCATGAAATGAAAAAGGAAAAAATGTAAAAGAACGTCTCCAACCTTGAGACTGAAAGAAGCACCAGCTTTTACTGCTGTTTTTCTTGTTCTGCCTCCACCATTTTCTTTTTAGAGCCAACTGAGCCTTAAGCCCTGGTATTTCTTTCACATTTCAGCACACCTAGAATGGTCCTAGATATGTTGTGGGCTGTTCAGCAAGACTGCCTGGTCCTGATGGTCTGAGAATAAGGGATATTTTGTCATAGGAGAAGATGAGAGTACTGGGTCAGTCTTCTGGTCTGGCTTTCCTTCACCTAGAAGGGTCTCCTTTGCAGTCAGAGAAATGAAACCAAGACAGTTACATCTATCTCCTGTTTGATACTAAACATTACAATCTTGACATCAGTGGCCTTTGATTCCTGGTATTTACATTAACACTTCAGAACAACAGGACACAAGTAGGTTCACTATCTGATTTTGGGTGTTGTGCTCTCATCATCTACAGGGTACTTTATTCTTTGTCTCGTCTGTCTCATGACACTTTGCTGAGCCTGGAGAAAATAATCTGATAAAGTGGTTTGTAAGAACACTATGGGGTTTTTTGTTTATAACTCCTTAGACATTTTCCATCATACAACAGAAGGATTAAATCTGCCTTTGTAATGTTTACATTTCTCATGCACGTTCAGCAGACAGAGAGGATAACGTGGTAGTTGATCATTAGGGAGTTAAAGTTGAGGCCATGAGAAACAGTCCTTAGTATTTCAGCATTAGTCATAGAGTACAGTTAATGACATCAAATTAAAGTTCAAACTACAACATGGCTTTTCTCAAACAGCATTGAAACCATCTCCTGATTTGCAGTGCAATATGCAATAGCTCCTGCTAAATTTCAGCTCTCCTGTCTCAACTGCGCAACCAAATATAGCAATTGAGACAAAGATAATTAATGGTGAGGCTATGTAAACGGCCAACATAAAAAATAACTGGTGTCTGTGGCTGCAAATTTTGGCTATGGAATTCCTTTGGGCATGCAAGGTAAACTGGCAAAAACATTTGTTTACTTTGCTTTGTATTCAGTCCTGCTTCCCATACACACAGTGAATTTCTGCCAGTTTCATCAGGTTTGGTGAGGCTATGTAAACGGCCAACATAAAAAATAACTGGTGTCTGTGGCTGCAAATTTTGGCTATGGAATTCCTTTGGGCATGCAAGGTAAACTGACAAAAACATTTGTTTACTTTGCTTTGTATTCAGTCCTGCTTCCCATACACATAGTTCTGCCAGTTTCTTCAGGTTTGTGCAAATAAGAATCAATTTATTGAGGAACAGGGAACCTCTCTCATGTTTCATTCTGTTTCTTTTTTCTGATGTGTATAGCTATTTGCTTTAGCTTTATGACATTTTTTCATTAATAGGAGAAATTGGTAGTGACACACTTAAAACGACTGGAAAACACCTTGCAAGAAACTCCCCATGGTTTTGCCAGTGAAATTTGATGATAATTTGTAATGTGAGCTAGGATTACAAAACATATATACATATATATTTCTGTTGCTGGGGAAGGAACCAAGACTTCTGCTAGCTGTGAAACGAAATCGAACATAGCAAACTCATTTCACACGTGACTGGCATCTGGACATGAAATGAGTTCAACACACTTCTGAGTTACTGATTTAAAGCTTTAGATTTTTATTCTATAGACATTTGGAATACGGTATGTGTGGTTAAGAGAAAACATGAAATAATGTCTAAAATAATGATTTCAGATATCGTATGAAATCATCTTTTTAGATTTTTCAGATCCAAAGAACTTGCAATTTTTCAGTTTCATTTCTTCATTTTTTATTTCCATTTAACTCGTGCTTATCTCTGGAGACTATGCTGAGACACAAAGCTGAAGTACAAAGTGATTAGAAAGATTTGTATTACATTGATTTACCTTCTAGTACTTAAACCAAGGGCTCACACTGCCCCGTTTCAGCTGTTTACCCTTCACTGGCACTCACTCCATTACAAGGCATGTGGGTAATTAGCACTGCTGAAAATCAGGTCGATTATTCTAGACTGAGTGCCTGCACTATACTCTATCAATCAACTCAAAATGTTATCCATGTCAGCCCACATTCATCCTGAGCTTTTTCTAAACATTTGTAAGGTTATCCCGGCTATTTACCACATACAGACTTGGAGACAACTGCTGTCATGATTCCTGGCACAGACTCTTAGCTGTCTCATGCTTCTCGATCATTCCCAGCCCAGCAAGAGGGGAAGCCTTAGAAAAGGGCAGTAGATGCTCAGGTTGTCTGTTCTCTATGCCATCTACTACTGCTGTTCAGCAACTATTTTGTCTGCGAACTTTTCTGTGTCAACTCCACACAAGTAACTCTTCTGCTCACCTTCTACACATCACTAGATGGCAAACTAAGTTGCTGTTGTCTTGGGAAAGAATAAACAAATCAGACCAGATTCTTTAATAGGTGTATATTGAAGGAAGTGTTTCTACACCTACTGTCTTTGCAATGCAAACATATCCAGAACTCAAATGTTCATTGTGGCTAAAATGAGAGAGTCAGCAGACTGTGGTGGTAGCTGGCAGGTCTCTGCCTTCTCCACTCTGTGCATCTCACTGGCACAGGCTCTTGTTTCTCACCAAGCCAGCACACAAGTCTTACACACATGAGACGCCCTAGCTATGGCTGCTGAATGAGCATCTGGGAGGTGCTGAAATAGGACATTGGTGAGGGAAACAGAAGAGAAAACGTAAAATAAAAAAGACTGTGGAGATTTTATGCCTAATACTTGTTCCCTTCTCCCTGTCTCTCTCTTTTTCTCTTTCTTTCGTACAGGAAAGCTACACCTGTCAACCTTCAAATCAGCCAGCATTTGACACAAGCCATCCAGCTGTGTGGCAGATGGCTGAACTGTGCTTTGTCCTACATACATCCACACAGAATTATTTATAAATATCACACCTGATACAGTGAGTGACTCAGACCAGTTTTGCAGTTGGTAGCTGGATTCGTCCGGGCTTTTAGAAACTGAAAAATTGTCTTGCTTGACTCAAATAGACATCACAGTTCTTACACACAGGTCTTGTCTTTAAAAGCCGCTGAAGCTGCTGTTTGTGTGGCCACGTGCAGTAAAACTCAAGTGTTGCCTCCTTCAGCCCACCAAGCCACTCTGTCAGTCCCCTGCTGAGCAGGACATGGGGAGGGAAGAAAATAAGACAGAAAAAACCTCGTGGATCATGGTAAAGGCAGTTTAATAAAGCCAAAGCAAAGGCCATGCATGGAAGCAAAGGAAAACAAAAGATCTGTTCTCTACTTTGCATCAGCAGGCAATGCCCAGCCACTTCCCAGGAAGCAGGGCTTTAGTACGCATAGTCATTGCTCCAGGAGACAAACATCATAATAATGAATGCCCCCCTCTCCTCCTCCTTTCTCTTAGCTTTTATTGCTAAGCTGATGTGATATGGTATGGACTATCCCTTTGATCAGTTGGGGTCAGCTGTCCTGGCTGTGTCCCCTCCCAGGATCTTGCCCACCCTCAGCCTGCTGGTGAGGGGGGCATGTTGGAGAGGCAGCCTGGATGCTGTGCGGGCACTGCCCAGCCGTAGCCAAACCACTGGTGTGTTATCAACACCGTTCTAGCTACCGATACAAAGCTCAGTGCTAGGAGGGCTGCTGTGGGGAAAACTCCATCTACCCGTGGTGTGTTAGCAACCCCGTTCTAGCTACCGATACAAAGCTCAGTGCTAGGAGGGCTGCTGTGGGGAAAACTCCATCTCAGCCAGACCCAATACACCCGGGTAGGATGATGCCCTACCTACAGCAGTCATGGGGAAAAGGGACAGAAACATAATTTGGGCTTGTAGCTGCTATATAACAGTATGTAGGGGACTTAAGGAGAAGCAGCACTGCCATATACAATGTAGAAAGCTCCTTGCACCACCATTCTTGCATGTAGCAGGTACAGGAGGAGGAGAGTGGAGCTATACAAGAAGGGAAGTAAAAGCAAAGTGAACTGGATGGTGTGGAGTTGGAGCTGCTGTTTCCCCACAGCTGGCATACAAGCCCGTCTCAGCCTGCCCCCTCAGCTCCTTTCACTAACTACTGTGGGCAGGAAGATGGTAGTACTCCAAGTTCCCCGTGTCTGCCTGCTGCCTGGAGTCTCTGCCCTGTGAATTGCTGCCTGTCAGGGTAACAGACAGCACAAAACACCCTTCAGGGATACACCAATCCGATGTGATTTAGGGAAGCTGGGGACCTGCATTGTGTGACTTTTGCTCATCCTTACTGATGCACTTGCCCTGGCTCAGTCTGTAACCATTATTATTGCCTTTCCATGTGCTAACAGGGAGCTATCCGAAAGCCATCAGACATGCAAATGACTCCAAACTCCTCCATTAGACTCCAGCTGAACTCAGCAGGAGCTCTGCTCTTCCTTCTGTACACCACTGGTGTAGTTTCATAGTTTTAGGTAGGAGAAATCACAGGGCAACCTGAGTGGGATCTGACCAGCCTCCTAGAGACTGGTCCAGATGTCCTGGCCCTGGGTGTCTCAGGATGCCTCCTGGAGTGTGTTACTTCAGCTCGTGGAGCACTGTAAACTGAAGAAATACAAATCAAGGCACAGCTTTGCTGGGAATGCAAATTTTACAATTATATTAACATAAAAGATGAAACTGGTGCTACTACCTGAACCTATGCTGCTGAAAAAGGTGCTCCTAAAGGGAAACAGAGATAATATGAAAGAAAAGGAAACTTGACCTTCAATATTGTACATCTGCATACAGATACATGGTAGGTTGTATAGCTGTCTCACTGTTACAACTGCTATTTGCTGTAGTAACGTCTGAAATTCCTCTCTAGCTGTAAATTTTCCCAGGTCTACATCCTTTCCAGGAGAGATACCAACTATAATGAGGTATACCACCTGCATGCTGCTTGAGTCAAGTTTAGTAACATGCTATTGTTAGTCAGCCTCATCCTATCAGTCGTTGAGAGAAGAAACCTCAGTGAAGAAAGTGAGAGGAGGCAGCTGGTCCACCATTGGATCTGAGTCCCAGCAAAAGACCTGGCTGAGACCACAAGCTCTGGCTGCTGCTAGCTCTAGACTGTCACAGAGCAGGGAGAGAGGATTTCATGCTGACCTGGACATCACAGCTCCACAGAAGTCATCGTGTACCACATACTTGCTACAGAGGGTGCTGTCATGACCGTTTCTGCCTATTTTTCTGCTCATGGCTCTGGAAGAAGAGAATTTCTGTGGGCCTAGCTGTAAAGAGGCGTATCTTGTGACTGAAGTGTGCAGACTAGAGACTGAGTCTATGCAGTGCCCTGTTAGTGCTCCAGGTCATCCTTGGGAAGGGAACACTGCCTTTGTAGACTATAGACATATGTCTGTATCTTCACTGCTAAACATCTTCTGTGTAAAAACTTCAATTCAGAAGATGAAACAATATTTCTTCTTCTGTTAGGAATGTTGTACCCATGAAAACTTGTGAGAGCGCAGTTCTGCTTCTTATCTACTGCTTGTCTAACTGCAGGCTTGGAACTGGCATCACCTGTCATCCCAAACAGTGCCCTGCACCTTTTCTTTAAAGTTTGATAGTACTGACTGAGAAATGATAGCAAAAGGCAGTGGGCAAACCAGGCTAGTCTGGCCATGAAGTTTGTCATAGAGAGGCAACAATTCATCAGGTTCATTTTTACAAGCTAGATACATGATTTTTTTAGAATGACTTGGGGATTTGAAAATTTTCTTGCTGGTTGTACTGGATACATGACTAAAAGGACAATGCATTTACAGAGATGGGATTGCTTATTCAAAGCTAAGTTTTGATTGTGGGAAAAACTGGCATATTAGATGGAGCTGATCAGTACATTACCCTCTGGTATCAACAATCTTACCACATGAGCTGTTTAGGATTGGCACCTGACCTAATTTTGATTTCTGAAATCAATAACCAAGATTTAGTGGGAATGGGAGTAATTGCTGGGTCTAATTAAAAAAAAAGTAGCTGTATAGTTCTATGATGAAATTTTTAAAAATGACAACGCTAAGGTACACCCAGGTATCAGCTATATACTCCTGTAAGATGGAGTCTTTGGATGCCAAAATTAGAGGTAACCAAACGCAGTAGTCAACTTTAAAAAATTTGTGCCAGTAGTTAATAATGGTCACTGCTGTACACATCTTGTCTCTAGAACGTGACTTCGACATTAGCCTAGATGAATGAATTTATTCTTTGGACAAAACAGCATCTAGAATGACAGCTGCATTGCTATGATAGTGACCACTTCTATTACCAGAGCTGACTGCACATTTTTCGCTGTTAACCGTTTCTCTTGCTAATTGTCTGTTTATCTTTTGCAATCCTCAAGTACTTTCCAGCTTGGATCAGCTCTTCTGATCTTGTTCGACTTTTGTAGCAGCTGAGTAACTTCAATTAAAAAAAAAAGTTTGAATAGTGATTATCTTCTGCTTACAAAATGATTGAGAACAGCTGATTCCTTTTCTTAACTTTTATTCATGGTTAAGTGTGTCTTATGAATGACTTTTAGCCAAGTCCTCTGTTGGTGGACTGTTCTGGTGTTTTATCATCCCAGTTCTGACCCATGTCAGCTGTCTTGTACAGGTATGTACCTTGTACTACTGTTTTCTGCCTCTATTGTGATCACCATTAGAAATTTCTACTCAAGAATTCTTGGGATTAATTCATCTTTATTTAGACATTAATTTGACAGGTGTCTAGTTTTAAAATTTTATATATATATGTGTTGATATGCATATACGTTTAATATATATATAACCCATATATAACTAGGTTAAGAAATGTTTTATTTAAAACAAAACCCCATGCAAGTCATAAAAATGCAAAATTAAACTTGAGGTCTTCTGTCAGCTTCCTTTCACTGTCTTTCAGGTATGGTTGCAATGCAGATGATGATATTGTTCTGCTGAATGATCACCTCTTGCTGATATTTAAATTAAGGGCATTTTTCAGAATAAAATGTTAATCTCCCTTATCTGCTTTTTCTACACGAATTTCCTGGCAATTGTACATTTTCAAATATAAATGAACTCCATTATAAACTAATCAAGCTGTTCTAACTGCAGACAGGTAAAAGAGAAAAAGAGGAAAGGATTATTAATGACTGGTATAGCATCTCAAATACCTGGGAGGTTCTTTGACCACCATAAAGGAAGACTTTCTAAGAATGTGGGTAGTAAATGTAACATGAGATGCTGGAAAAAGCAGCTACAAAGTTGTCCATTGCAGGCTCAGCATTGTTTCAGAACAAGCACACGGGTTTTCATGGAAACTCCTGATTACAGAGTCCAAAGCTTCTCCTGCAGCACCAAGTGAAAACCTGAAACATAAATCTCTTCCAAAGTGAAGTGGGCTCATGTGGCAAGAGCCAGTGATTTCTATTTTGGACAAAATGTAGAAAGAACTGGAATTTAGTTTTCAGGATCATCTGCATTGTCACTAGATGGCATATTGGTCTAAAGTTTCAGAACCATCACTGGTGTTGCTCACAGTTACAGCAAATGCATGGAGAAACAGCAAGTTATAGATGGGAAAAGAGCTAGGAATTATGTGTGTAACTCCTCTGTGCGTGCGTGTGTGTGTGCATGTGCCGGTGTGTGCAAGACCCAGTATGTGGTGCACATGTATACAGCAATACAATTGTGTGGATGTTTTTTCTGAGACTGTTGCTCTGTGTGTAATGCAGTTATATTAGACACACACACTTGATATTTAGGTACTGGTATCCAAGATAGGGGTGGGGAGAGAAAAAAATCAACTGTACGTTGTCCAACTGTACGTATCGGTTTGTTTTGTACTTGAAGCAGGTGAAGGTCAGGTCAGACTGTACACGTTAGTGCCTCCTTGAAGCAGCTTTTGTAGTTTAGGAACTCATATTTAATAGAACATGCAAAGGACCTTAGGGGCTCTACTGGTAAAGGACTAAAATATGTGGCCTGTAGAGGACAGATAACAAGGATTTTCATATTAGTTTGCAGATAGAGAGGTGTAGGCTCCCTCCAGTATCTCAGTAAGGTGCTTTCAGATGTTATTTTAGCGGTCTGCTCCTGAAATTTGAAAAAGGGCAGTGAATCAGAGCCCAGCACACTGTATTGTGTGTTGTCTTTTTTTTAAGCCACAAATAAGTGCCTCATATCCTTAGCTACTTCCATTTCCCCTGGCCACCCTTCTGCCTTGTTCTTTATGAAGAAACCACTTGCCAGCTTTGAGAAGCCCACTGCAGGTTAGTGGAATGGGTAACTTGAACATGAATTTCTGCAATGCACTGTGACTAGCAGTACATTTCAGGGATTTGTTTTCTCATTTTGGGAAGCGTCTTCTTTTCCAACAAATTCCAGGGCAGTCACCTTCTTTTGCAACAATTTTATGCCTTCTTGAACAAGATACATTCAGGGATTACCTTGCATGCTGTCTTTTGCTCATGTCTATCTTTCTCTTCACCTGTTTTCTGCTGTGGTTTGCCCCATGAGACTAGTATTTGTATACTGAGAAAATGCTTGGTTTGGGAATTTGGAACTGCTGGGAGCTTTCATTCTCAGAAGCAATTTCAAGTTCTGGATTCTCAAAAGAAGGTAGAGGGCTAATAAATAGTAAAACCGTAGGACTAAGGTCTATGTCTGGAGACGGTGCTGCATTTCTTTTATTAATTGCATAAGTATTCAGTTTACCCTAACTCTTCTCAACTCACTGGAAAAAGCTAGGCAAGTTTGGAAGCTTACTGAAGTATAGTAATGATTTTCAGTCTTGGTAAGGCTGTTCTGTAATGAAGCAGGAAATCCATGGGAGAATCAGCACATCAGATTCATTTTGAATTCTATTGTGCAGTAAAACTGATCCTGAACGTAGATGAATTAAGTGGCTTTCTATTGCCCCCCACTTATTTTTTTTCTTTTATGTATTGTTATGCATGAAGTATGTTTGTCCTGAGATGTGGGACAGGCCATTTATAATAGCATGTATTAAATGGAAATTCAGATTCAGTTAAAATCCAGGAAAAAGGCTTTTCATTCAGCAACTGGGGTTTTTTTCTTTCACATTACAGAAATTGATTTTGGTAAAAGACCTTTACAACTGGTACAATTTGAAAATTAATGGTGCATCTTTGTAATTGGATTCATTCTTCTCCTAGGTTCAATCCCAGTTCTGAAATACGATTAGATTTTACCAAGTCTGGGAAAGTCTTGAATTTTTAACCTTCAGGAATGAGCTAACAGTTCTGCTGTGACCTTTGTGTAGGAATTAAAGGACTGTTCCAGTTCTTGAGGCAGAGGAAAGCTCTAGGGACAGCCATCATTGGTAGTGTCTTTCTACCAGAGATTTCTTAAGATTGGCTGTATCTTGCTGAGGGTGATTCTCTCAGTTGATATACTCAAGAGAAAAGTCAAAAAAGATAGATGTGACCATATGCTGCAGGTTGGGGTAAACAGAGGGATGTGACAATATCCCTCTTTTGGATCAGTAGAGGGCTTATCCTTTGTCCTGTGGAACAGAAACCAAAGATGAGTCTTGCTTGTCTTCTGTACCTGAGCATGGGAAGGGGTTAGAATTTGTTGGTTTGTGTTTTACAGGTTGCTTCTACATGGGGTGAAAAACTTGTATGTCTTGGGTAAGTAAGACTTTGTGTTCTATTTGGCAGAACAAAACTAGCAGCCAGAAAGAAGAGGGAGGACTTTCATGAACAAACCACTAGGAACCCTGGCAACATGCAGATAATCTGTGTTTTTAGAGCTGTTCATCCATTTTTTCTTATAGTCCTCAAATTCTCACTGAAGTCAGTGGAAGATTTGGAGAAGGAATCCAGGATCAAGTCAAGAGACGTTCATTGGAAGCCTTTTCAGGAATGGCACGCTTACAATTTTGCTCTGATTACTTGCAGATAATAGGTATTTTTACTCTGGTCCACCAGAATCAAAATCTACATCTTTGCCAGCAAAGAAAAGTCAGAATAGATAAAGAGGACACCCAGGCAGATGAGAAGCATATTGATGACAAGACTTAGTGCCAGTCCAGAAGCTAATATGGTTGAATATGCACTAAAGATTAAGGGACTTGTTTTGTAGCTTTTATAGGCAACTTAGAATATTTGAAACTTAAACCTTTCTCATAGATGATAAATAATGCCAGCCTAAATCCTTTCCAAAACTATTATTTGGGAATTAGATATTGAATATATCAACAGTTTCACTCCAGTACCTTTCATTACTGCAAAGTTAATGGAAAAATTATTGATTGGTAGTTCAAGCCATACAAATTAACTTTGCTGAATAGTAGCATACAGAGTTTAACTACCCGTGAGAAAGTGCTTCACTGGTATAGACATTCCTGTTTTAGGTAACACAGCTACAGCAATATCTTTCACACTGTGTCACACTACACCGTAGGCTCTCTTGACAACATGCCTTATTTAATTTGCAGCCCATGGAATGATGTTACTGATATGGACCACAGCTATTTTATGATGAGGAAAACGTTTGCCATCTCTGTGCTTGTGGAACTAATTCTGAAACTTTAACTCAAATGCCTCCAAGAAGGTTCAAAGTGGAGGGCAAAAGACTGCTTATTTAGAATGCCAGACTGATTTACTCTGTGTAACACCTTTTTCCTACTCTTCAGTAGGAATAACTGATACAAGCACTGTGTGGCCTAGCCAGTAGCTGGTAACAAGGTGCTGCTGGAACTCATTTCTAGGCAGTAGCCCAGCTTAGCAGCTTTTCTGTCATGTGAGCCTGCATGTGTGTGATTTATTATGTGCATTCCTTTATGGTGGCATTCATAGAAATTAGGAACTCTGAAAAAAAATCCTTATATTTCTTAGATTTTGAAGATGGTGTTGTAAGATCTTACACATCACCCAAAGCATTGGCAACTTCCCACATAAACTTCCCCTCTGTACCTAAGAAAATTACCTTCTGTGTTCTATGCCCAAAGAAATGTGGGGCATAACAAAAGAAATTGTTAATATATTAGTTAATATATTAGTTAAGGTTTCTTCCTTCTAAGAAGGAAGAAAATGAAATAGTGTCAAATGCAGGATTTCAGAAATCTTGTATGTTCTTC
>NW_010554157.1:0-7676 GCF_000687285.1 Phaethon lepturus | reverse complement strand
TTTCCCTCTAGTCTGCTTCTTGGGGAAGCTGTAACAGTGAAATCATGTGAAATTTACTTTCCTGCTCCCAGTTTTCTTAGGAAAAACATGGCAGTATTCTGTATCAACACACTTATCCCATTTAAACTATCATATACACAAATAGGGTAAAACAATGAGGGCTTTGCATCCTAGGTTTCTTTCTGTCTTTCAGGAATGCTGAGTGTCTGAACTGTCATCACAGAAAAAAGAAAACACTTCAGCATAGGTTCACCAGCAGGCCAGCTACTTTGTCCATGTAAGAAAAAAGTCCTCATAGGTGAAGCCCAGTTCCAGTTAAACAATACTTAAGGCCTACTTATCAGTTGATCCTCTTGTGAGCAAAACATCTATTTCATAATATGACATGGATTATGTGACATTTTAGGTGACAGTTGATTTAGAAACACAGCTGCTCAGCCAAATTTTATCTGCTGATGTTTGGCTACATCATTAATTTTATCTTTGCTTTGAGCTGTTTATTACCAGTTGGTCATTAATCACGGATAATGACTGATACTCTGAAGGTTAATGCTTGAATGCATTCTTCTAAAATTGAAAAATATTTCTGTGCTCAAGTGTATTCCACTGCCATGCAACATAGAAGCAAACAAATGCTGCACTCCTGTTATAAGGGTACTGCTGATGTATGTCTAATTAACATATTCCAGATGTCAGCATTATTAAAATCTACATAACTGGTAATTTGTTATAATGAACAAAATACCTGGTTTTCAGATAGCAAGTTTTTTAAAAACCACAACAGTTACCTTTTCATCACAGAGCATAATGAATACCAGCAGAAGAATCGTACTCAGTGAGATTCATTCCCCTGGGGAAAGTTAGTGTTATCCTATCTATTTACATCAAGAAAATCCTGATTTGTGTTTCAACACTACAGAGCTTGGCATTAACTCTCCCCTTGCTACCCCAAATCTTCCAAATGCTCATTTATTGACAAATATCACCACCTGTAAAGTATTCATGCTTCATAGCAGCAATAATTCATTAACAGTTACCAAATAAATGCACTTAAACCATCAACTGAAGGCCTTCTTGCCCCTAGCGACTAGCTTCATGTAAGCTTTATTAAGCTGCCTTGGTATACATGCAGTGCTATTTGGTGATATCAAAGCTATGTTTCAAGCTCCTAACAAGGTGATTCACATCAGGAGAGCGAGGTAGAGGGATTGCCCTGCTGCCTCATGCAGCTTCTATTTATAGACTGTCATAGCCCACGTGTGGACTCTGCACGCTCTGGGACCCAGCAGTGCTCCATCTTCTTTCTGCTGACGGTACTACAAGCTCCAGAGCTTCTGGAAGAATCCAGCTAATTCTCTCTCAGCTATGAGGATATAAAAATACAATGAAAAACAGCTTTAAGATCTGTTCTCATGCCATAGACTTGAAAACCAAAATTAAATTACCACAGTATGTCAAAACTCGTCATACACTCAATGAGGGGTAAACAAGGAACTTCAAAGCTAAGCAAGCAGACTCTCTTTAAATAGCTGAAAGGTGGATGAAGTAAACAGCTGCTGATTAAATATCTAGGTCATTAGTAAAAGAAGATTCTTGAATTAGTCATTCCCTCTCCGGCTCTGGGATATTAAAACCGTTGCAATGCCATGCTAAATATGGAAGCAGTGCAACTGAGGATCAGCTCTTAATTTGATGCCCTCTCAACAGCATGAGATATAGAGCAATACTTGTACTGATTCTGCTCTTGCTCACAGTAGTTTTACAGTGGTGCAACTCTATTGAAGTTTTACTTTGTGTTGGCTCTGAATCATCGAGTTTCTTTCACAAATACAAATGAGGTGTCTCCTTCACTCCAAAGCACCTTGCTCCAGTGAGGCTTTTCCTGTATTGACCACTGACAACAGGTAGGAAGTAGGATGGAGAGATGGTCTTCTCTTAACTAAAGGGAACTTGATTCCAACTTTGCTTCACAGAACTGCAGATAAAATACCATTCACCAGATCAGAAGGGAGTTTAAACTATTCACCACAAAGAGAGTAATAAATATTTACAATATCATATGGGTTACTGTTCTTCTATTTAAAATATATATAAAATTTGACAGCATCTTCACCCCCATCAAACTAAGATGGCCTAAGACCTGGGAGCTGCTATAGTTACTACTCTACAGAATTTATCTGTAAGGTTTTATGAGGTTATTTTCCTTCTCAAAGTCAGTTCTCACAGGAACAGCCTGGATTCCACACACACAAGTGTGCCAATAATGTAGCAACAATGTTTCAGGCTCTGTCCTGAGGCCTTTTCCTTAAGCTCCAAGTCCATGCCAGTCTATTACTTCCGGCCTCTCTACGCTTTCAGCTTGCAGTAACATTGTCATGAATATGCAAGTGCCAGCCTCGAGTACAGATGACCCAGCCCTTGTTATCCCTACAGCTCCTTGATTCTGTGCCTTCTGGCCATTCTGTCCATCTACTTACTGGAAGATGGATGGCACTTTAGAAAGCCTTACTCAGCATTTAAGCCCTCATTTTTCCTACATGGTACCAGCAGAGACCTGCTGATTCCTGATGGCCAGCTTATACCTGTTACAGGAAACTAAGGATGTGTTCCTATGCAGATAATTGCACAGAGAGGGGTGCTTATGTTTTGGTGAACAGATGTAAAGAATGGGCCAAGCACCATAATTTTGGATTCAGTAAGAGAACAATTAATCTTTATAACGCAATCTCACTAAACTAGGCATTCATAAGTCTGGGTAGCATTGCCAAATGAACAATCATGAAAGATAAAAGACACTAACCAGCAGTCCAGCAAAGCCTCCTATCTGTGCAGTTTGAAGATATGATTAATAGTGCTCCCAGCATCTGATCCTGGGCAACAACTCCCAACTGGCCTATGATGAATTAAGGTTGTTATATTTATAAAGCAGTACTACATTTAGTGCTTGGATTGTGCTTTTTCGCGTTTCTTTTTATGTGGGGAGTGACCGCCTTGAGATAGGTGATGCTGAAATCCAGTGTTGGGAAACAGATGCAGAATAATTAAGCCAAACACACCTGGCAAAACATAAAATTTCCCTTTGTACTGAATACAGTCCTGATCTACCAGGAAAGCCTTCTCTCTTCCTACCAAAGATACTCTGAAAATGGCCCGAATTGCTGGCAGGATGATGCTGTATCACTTCAGCTCTTAAGGGGATATTTCCATTTCAGATGTTTGAATGCAGCCATGATGGGAAAAGGAAGGGAAGGGTAAGGTTAAGTGTTTGACACTGAGTTTGCACCATACAGGGTGATAGCAATAACGGGACACAGCCTTCCCATCCATTTTTGGATTACGGGTTGAACCTCGTGTAGTGATTGAAGTACATTTGCTTGTTAGCATTTTTCTAAGTTACCATGTTCAAGCACACATCCTCAGTGCATTTAAATGCAAGAAAGAGGAAGCCACTGATCTGCAGAGACACACACAAAAGCTCAAGCAATTTACATGAACCAATTAAATGGCACTCCATGTCCCTAATGAGCAAGCACAGAGATACAATTAACTGATATTTTATTTGTTAAATGAATCAACCTTTAGCAATACAATCTCTAAAATTAATTTGCATACTGTAACCCTTGCAGATTGGCAGCCCATTCACACCAGGAGTCTAAAAAAATAAGCACAACAGGCATTCCAATATCCTGTAACATATCATTAAAACATGTCCCAAGGTATTTCACAATCCATAAAACAGTACAAGCATTAGTAATCAATTACTTATTGCAACCACCACATATGGCACAGATGTTAACTTGCACAGCGTCTTATTTTCGCTTGACCCTAGCTCCATACCACCTGGGAGAGGACACTTGTGTAAACTGGTGGAGTCCTTCAACAACAGAGAACTTTAGCATGCAAAATACTTGTCTTCAGTTTTGTAGATATGGTATCCTGGTGTGAACTTGCAGTTCTGTGCAATGTTTGTAACATTTGCATCTGTGTGCTTCTGAACCAAGTGCCACTTTTCCTTCAGCCTCAGGTCTTCCAGTGCAAAATGATGAAAGAATATTTGAATTTTTTTGCAGTGATGTGGTTTGTGTGTAGGGTCTTGCCATCAGCTGGGAAAGAAAAGACAAAGTCCCAAAATAAAGGTGGTCAAAAGCATCTTCATGATTGCTTCATCATTGGCAAAGTCAAAGAATATGAATGCTGGATATTCTGAGAATCCTGTGCTGCAACTTGCCAGTGGTTTGCAGTGATGTTCATGCAGTTTCCCAAACCCATGACACAATACTCCTCTTGGTCAACACGCCCCTTGGCTTTCATTTGAGCACAAACTATATCCATCTGAGTTCTTACACTACAGTTGGAAATCTACTTTATCTGGAAACCATACTTAATTTCAGGTACATTCTTAAAATAAGAGTCGCCAGTTGGCAACAGCAATATAACCCTTCATCACTAGCAACAAAACAGTTGCTTGCCAATGGTTGGTTAGCTGTGCAACTATAGCAGTCTGGGGAAGCTCTATCTTAGATACCAATAGAAGCCCACATCCATAAGACCATGGCCACCTTTATTTGTATGCTGTGATGCAAAGATCTCTTTCAGACGCTGTGCCTTTGTCTATGTTGTGAAATAGATCTTTGTTAAGAAATGAGATTCAGTAACGTGTCATTAATCCTTTACACTGTTTAGCTCCTGACACCATTTTGGTCTGTGCCAACTCGCGCGCTCCGACACAATGCCCAGGAACAGTCCAGGGAAAAGTATGTGCCAGAGACCATTTCTAATATGTTGTGTGAACAACGCTGCACTAGACTTACTTCCCTCAGCCCTTCACTATCCCTCAGCACTGTCCAGCAAGTTTCGTATGCTCAGATGCTCCTACCTACCCTCGTGCCACGCTCAGACAAGCAAAAGGACACACGTTTTGTCTCATCCTACAAAAACACCTCTCTGACGTATGGTGGCACAGCCTCTGAGAACTGAAAATTGAACTCCATGTAGAACCCAGAGGAGAATGCAGGTCAGGTGCCAGTCAGTGGGGATGCAGTCTGTGCCACTTGGCTTTAAGACCAGTGAACCTTTCACTGGCTTTGTTTTATTTAAGAGCATAGAAATTAGCCTGCACATCTACTTTCTTGGAAGAAGGAGGTACTCTTTGCCAAGTTGTGTCTGCAAATAAGCATGATTCCACTGTGCTGCAGTTCTTCAGTGAACAGACAGATTGACAGGACAGGGAGCAGTACTTACTGTATTTTTCAGCTCTGTTTTGTAAAGGACTTCAACAACTTCTGCATGCATTTTCTTTCTATATTAAAAATCTTCTTTCATGTGTCTGAATGATTACTCGCACAAACTGAAATTTTGAGTGCTTAAGCAGAGTATCACCAGAAGACATCTGGTTCCGGCCAGGGAAATACCCTCAGTGTATTAAGCCAAACAAGCTCCACACGAAGAGTACACACACTCATTTCTTGAAAGGCACTATACTGGGTTTGGCTGGGAGGAGATAATTTTCTTCACAGCAGCCTGTTTGGTGCTGTGTTTTAGATGGTTGACCAAAACAGTGTTTTAGCTATTGCTGAACGGTGTTTACACAGTGCCAGGGCCTTCTCTGTTCCTCACTCTGCCGTCTCAGTGGGCAGGCTGGGGGTGTACAAGAGGCTGAGAGGGTACACAGCCCCAGGACAGCTGACCTCGACTGACAAAGGGATGTTCCAAACCATATAAGATCATGCTCAGCAGCAAAACAGGGAGCAATTTTTCCAAAATAGCTGTTTCTTAGTGACTGAGCATTCGTCTGCTGGTGGTGAGTGATTGCTTTTGTATTACTTGGGGTTTCTCTTTTTTTTTTCCCCCCCTTCACTTATTACACTGTCTTTATCTTGACCCATGAGGTTTTCTTCCTCACTGTTGCCCCTCTTACTGTCTCCCACATCCCACTGGGGGAAGTGACCGAGTTACTGGGTGGGGGCTTACCTGCCCAGCTGGGGTCAGCCCACCACTGATATCATTCTCTGTTTGTCCGTCTCAGGAATCCTTTAGTTTTGAATCTTCACACCGTTCAGAGAATACCCACAAGCACAGGTGAACACAACTTGGTTACATTAGATAAAACAGTGAGGATGAGAGAACAGCAATTTGCCTCCTCTGAGTTTACAGACCACACCTGAGTAGGCAGATACTCATCCCTAAAGCTTGCGGTTGCATTTTGTGTCTCAGTTTAGGAATATCTACCTGGAAAAAGAAAATATAGTCACCGTTAGTGAAAAGAATGCAAGTATAACAAGGTCATTTAGAGGGAGCCATAGTAAACTTTTCATTTACAATCTAGAAGAACTGTCAACTCTACAGACACCAGTCAACAACCTCTGCAGAGTCTTATTGAGCATCATAGCTGCAACAATGCTGGTGAATGGAATTTTTATAAGATATACTGTGGCTGTTTTCCAGGCTGGACAGGCATTATGTTTTGAAAAATTACCTATATCTCAGTGAAGGAAAGCTATTCTATACTTCCTAATAGTGGCTTGTGGAATTGAAAATTATAAATTGCTTGAATTTGGTTCCACTCATTCTTAACCATACTTTATAGTGCTTTTAATCAAAGGGACTTGTTATAAAAAACTATGTAAATTCAAGACAGAAAAAAATCTTTAGAGAGCAGGAAAATGATTTATTAAAGACAATTCTGGGCATAGTGCCAAAAGCTGTTAAACTAATCAATATCATTTTGGGGGAAGTAACTGGGGACATAATTTTGTCATCCATACAAATTTTGGGAAGGCTACCATCTTGATGACAGTAGAAAATATGAAATTATGTAAGTCCTAGAACTCTCCAGGTCTCAAGTCTGAAGTCAATGAGGTTACTCTGACTTACACTTCAAAAGTGATATTAGAATTTGACCTAACTTTATAGGAAGTATATGCAGAGAAAATATTTAATTTTCAGAGATACGAAATACTTCAAGCTGTAGAGTTAAATCCTCATCCCCAAACTGAGGGACTCTTGTTCACTGTACAGCCAACCAGTTTACAAAAGGGCCTCTAGCTCCACGTGGGAAGCATTAAATATCTCCAAATCATAACAATATTTCAAAATGCAGAATATTCAACTTCCTTCTATTTCTTGTTTGGCTTTTCAAAGCCGTATAGCTTGTAGAGAGACCAAAATAAAGGAAAAAATTTTAGAGCAGCAACTTAATTTAGAGTAAAATAATTCACCACTTCATCCTCAGGTTTCCAGATAAGTGTGATTAATACTGAGTTTCCAAGCTACTGACTTTTCTAATGATGATAATATTTCACAGTGACTGAATCTGCCATGGACGAATATTTTCCCTTACATGGCTGTGTACATGTACAGCTAAGAACCTGAAGAAAAAGCGAGAATGACAATACGTAACTGTGTATTGGTCCACAGGAAGTGCTATGAATATACTAAGCCAAACTAAACAAAACCAGACTTTGATTTAGCTTTTATTTCCACCACAGATCATGTTCAGAGGGAGGGCTTTGAAGGCAGGTAACCAGGTAGTTTTGCCTGTTGTCCGGGCACAGTGTGGGCCAGCTGCTCCCCGGCATCCCAGGGAACCAGGAGCCGCAGGGGGCTTCCAGGAAGGCTTCCCCTTCCACAAGGGGCTTCCTGGGCTGGCAGGGCAGGGCACCACCAGCCAGGGTCTG
>NW_010554156.1:43954-45853 GCF_000687285.1 Phaethon lepturus | reverse complement strand
GGTGGTGCTCCCAGCGCCCACAGTTTCAGTTCAAGTTACTGCCCTGCGCGGGGATGTGGATTATGTGTGACACTGAAAGGCTTCTGTTCGCGGAGCCCCATCTTGTGTTTGGTGTTGGTCTGGCCAGTACCTTCAAAGCCTGTGGGTTTTGCTGTGTCTGCAGAAAACACCTCCAGGAGATCCCATCCTCTAGCAGCAATGTTTCCACCAGCTTCACCAGGGACTGGGAATCCAGCAAGACCTCAGAGTTTCTCTCAGGCATGGGAGTGTCTGTGCTTAAGAAGGACAAGCTGGGCAATGAAAACACACCCCAGGACCTGCAGGGGATGTTGCCCAGTCCCCCTCAGAAACGGCAGAAAGTGAAGGACTTTGTCATTGTGCGCCGGCCTCTGTGCTCCGGCCTCGGCTGCTCAGAGAGGCAGAGTCAGGTACTGTCACCCCTGTCCGGGTTTCATTTGTCCTTCAGTAGAGAGTGGGCATTATTCAGTAAAGATGAAGAGTACTTTATTCTTTGCCTTTTTTTTGCTCTTTCCCAGCAAAATGTCACTTCTACATCTAGTGGCTTTCAGGCTTGGGCTGATAAGTCCTCCTTTATGCCGGCCTCGGCTGCTCAGAGAGGCAGAGTCAGGTACTGTCACCCCTGTCCGGGTTTCATTTGTCCTTCAGTAGAGAGTGGGCATTATTCAGTAAAGATGAAGAGTACTTTATTCTTTGCCTTTTTTTTGCTCTTTCCCAGCAAAATGTCACTTCTACATCTAGTGGCTTTCAGGCTTGGGCTGATAAGTCCTCCTTTATGTAAGTTTTCAAGCAGAGGTGATGAGACTATTGGTGCTGCTATCCCCAGTATAATTTGGAAACCCAGGGCAGCTTTTTTTTTTTTACTTAAGCATCTAAGAAATAAGATACTTGGCCCTTGAGACCAAAGGGATCCAGACCCACATCTCTCTCGGTGCAGGCTGAGGTATGCCAGAGGGGCAGCATCTCTGTGCCTGTTGGAGCTGAGCTGTGAGCAATGCACAGGACACTGCCAGAGAACTACAGGGAAGGTGCAGCAAAGGGTGTGAGGCTCATGGGCTGGAAAAAGGTTTTTAAGGCTGTAACCTGAAGACCTGGGGCATTTGAAAAAGGAGTTATAGGATGCTGGGTTCCTTTCTCTGGTATCAAAGTGTGTTTTCAGTCTGTAGTGACTACCGAATGCAAAATAAAGAAACAGCTCTGTCCAGACACTATGCGGTCATATGAAAGGTGGGAATGCCCTCAGACAATCCTGCTTTTAAACGAGATGGAATGTTGGGTCATAGTGCAGCTTGAGCTATACCACCTAGAGACCTCCCATTTGAATGGCAGCACCTGCTGCAGCCCTGTATCTACTCGTGGGAAGTTGAGATTGCACCACATGCTTTCAGATAATTCTTGAGGGCATAGTAGTTAGCACGCATGTGTTAAGAAGCAGTTTGCAGTACCTGCTTTTTCTCCATGTACCATGCAAAAGCATAGCTCACCTTGGGCTCCTTTCTTGGAGCCTGATGTGCATAGGAAGGATAGGCTTTTCAGCGGGGCAGGGAAGAGGACCATACTAACCTTAGAATACAAAGGAAGTAACTGAGATGCTCTTGTTTCCAAAATGAATAAAGATTATTGTCATTTTTTCAGGGAAATTTGTTTTTCGGTAACTTCAGTATGTATGTGAAGTTGATGTTACGGAAAGCTTTGCATTTACCAGTCAAACCTAGGCAGATGGTCAATACTATCTTCCTACAATGAAGAGCTGAAAGGGGGATGAGTAGTGGGCTGATGTCTGTATAGCCTGGAGAGGGACTGTAGAGGTGCTTTTACCAACAAAGCCAAACAAGACATCTGAGCAGCAGGCAAAAAACGAACCAGCTTTAACTAGAATGC
>NW_010554156.1:41597-43923 GCF_000687285.1 Phaethon lepturus | reverse complement strand
CCTAAAGGTGTTTCTTGGGATGTACTTCCAGACGAGCTGCTTTTGGCAATCTTTGCATATTTGCCCCTAAATGATTTGTTAAAAGTGTCTGTGATTTGCAAGAGGTGGCATTGTCTTTCGTAAGTATTATTTCTCATCATTTAGTACTAAGAAAACCTTTGTTTCCATCAACTGTTAAATGATCTCATTCTCATCTTGTTTATTTTTGTATAATTCAATTTATGCTGCATGTGGGTTGTATATATAATCAAAAGATATCTCACATATTTTAATATTAGTAAATTCTGTTAAATAGCTCTCCCTCGTTTCAATCTTTTGTGACACTGAAAACTTCCTGTGATTGTACTCATAGTTCTGACCATTTCTAACTCACTAACAAGTAAAACTCTGTGCCTTAGGTTTGATGAATCTCTCTGGCAGACTCTTGATCTGACTGGTAGAAATTTGGTGCCAGGAGTGATTGGACAGTTGCTGCCTGCAGGTGTTACTGTATTCCGCTGCCCAAGATCTTGTATTGGAAATCCATTGTTTAAAACAAGCATGTAAGGCTTTTTCTGCATGTTTTGGATCCTGAAACCACATCTCTGAATATTCATAGGTTCTCTGTGTGTTTTTGGATTTAAGGTCTCTACCAGCAGTAGCATTTGTGCTGTCTCTGGAGTGTAGAAGCGCTGATCAATGGTTAGGCATGTGTTGAAATAAGAGGATCTGCATTTACCTGTCAGTTATTAAACGAAGTTAGTGTGATTTTTTTTTTTTTTTTAAAGTATCAAGCATCATCATCCACTTGCAAAATATATATCTTGTAGAGCCAAGAATTGTCAGCATCTCCAGCAGTTTTATATGGGAAGCTCAAAAAAATGACGTAACTCCAGCAGGATAGACTTTCAGGTGTTACGACCTGCAAATGCCTTGAAGATAAGTGTTCTGCAGTTTTGGCTGGTAGCTTAGCAGTCAGTGAGCTTAATAGTATATCCACTGTGCAGCTGAATGCAACAGTATAATTTTCTGCAAGCTTTGCATGGTTTTAGTGTATATTTGTGGTATGGGGAATTTGTGGAGCAGGTTTTAATGCAATTTTCGTAACCTGTATTTCTCCTTTTTTAGACCTCTCAGAGTTCAACACATGGATTTGTCAAACTGCACAATGTCTGTTGCAGATCTCCAGAGTATTCTTTATCTGTGTGCAAGGCTACAGAACCTCAGCTTGGAGGGACTAGTGCTTTCTGATGACATCATCAAGTGAGTGACATGTTTGGGAGTATTCAGTAAATACCTTCTGTTTGGAGCTATCTTTTTGTACAGGCTAGCAAAAGAATGCAGTTCAGAGTTGTTCATGGTGGGAGTCTTTTGAAACAGCCAGTTTTAGCTGTCTAACAGAGCTAGTTGGCAGGCTAGATGAGTTGCTGCTTTCTTCTCTATCGTCCAAGAGATGAGGAGGAAACACCCCTCTGGAAGAGTGTTTCTTGGTGGCTTTTTTTTCATTCCTCAGAGAATGGGGAGCGTGGAGAAACTACTTATCTCTCTATGGTTTATGTGTCCATGGGCTGTTCCTGCAGGTACAGCAGAGCTACTTTTATTTTCCCATTTCTGTGCTCCCAAGAGAACTTTGTGTTTGACATACAGGTTCTTCTCTATTTAAAGGAGTCTCAGCAGTTCTCCCACCAGATGTTTGTTGTGCTTCTGCACTATTTCTCACTTCTTTGTACCTCACTCTGAATGTCTGGAAAATTACGGATCCTGTCAAGCAGATAAACTGTTGTTTGGTTAACGTGGAAAGATGCTGATGGATTTGCAGCTAACCTCCTGTTCAATAACATCAGGTGATTTTGGAGGTGTCAGGGACCACAGGTCAGATGGCTGAGACTCTGGGTGTCCTGCTTTCTACTTCTGAGCTTTATGATGCCTTCCTCACACCGAGGGGGCGGGGGGGGGCGAACAAACAAACAAAAAACATAGCACAGATAAAGCAGTATAGTTTGGCTTTTGATACCAGATAAATGATGGAATAATGAGGCATTTATGATGAAGGAATAATGATGGAATTTTATTACCTGGTGTACAAATGTAGATACTGGGTGTAAGGGATTTTCCAGGTTTTGCCAACTGCATGTCTGCTATAGTCTTGCAACGAATGCATTCAGGGGGATGCTATTTAGACATGTGTTTTGTTCTGGAATAACCTTGATTTTGCAGACGGATGACTTCAGAAATTGGATGATTCCTTTGCCTTTTGTAGAGGTATAGTCATCTCTAACAAGTGATGGTCTGTGTTTAATGGCATATAACAGGAGAAGGCAAAAAGAAATTGTTTTCTTTTAAACTT
>NW_010554156.1:30227-41566 GCF_000687285.1 Phaethon lepturus | reverse complement strand
TATCTGGCTTTCCTGACAAGCCTGCATAAATAGGCAAGTATCCCTACTGAAATTGTGCCATGATGCAGCAAATACGGAGTTGAGATCCTTAATGACTCTTAGGTTGGTCAGTTTAGTAAAGATGCAGTGCCACATGTTCAACACAATTCTGTGCCTGGAATCTTGGCTCTTAAAAATAATCACACATCCTAGCAATGCAAGTAATGTTCCAATATTTAAATTTTATTGGACTTTTTTCTCTTCTCTACAGGAGCATTGCTAAGAATACCAGTTTGAGGCGACTAAATCTCTGTGGATGCTCAGGGTTTTCTGCAGAAGCCTTGGAGCTGATGTTGAGAAGCTGTTCTATGTAAGACAAAAAAAGTATTTGCTATTCCTGCTTACTGCTCTTCCTGAGAAAAAGGATTTTTTTTATATTTTTTCCATAGACATGCCAATTGCACTTGTCTCTAATTTTTTTTATGAGTCTGTTTTGTTCCTAAATGACTAACAGTTGATTATTAGCTGAATAGTCAGTTTCTTTCCATCAAGCTATTTTCTTCTTTAATGGCAAAGATGTACTTCAGTAGTTTTTCATAGGTTTCCTTAATCATACTTAAAGGAAGCCTTGCTGGTGGGTAAACCCAATTTATGTTCCTTTGATTATCATGTAAATTTGATTTTTGTTAATGAAAGCAGTTGTGTGCCTCACAAAGTGAAACTGTGTTTTGAAACTGAAAAGTGGAGTCCCAGAGCTCCCTTTGCAATCAGAGTACAGCGTGAATGGCAGAAAACATTGTGCCTTTAATGGTAGAATAATCCTTCAGTAAGCTTCTACTTTATGAAGCACTGAGAGATTGACAATTCCAGTGATTAAACCATCTGCTGGCAGGAAGCCACTGAACTGAGCCCCAGTCAGTCTGGGGTTTATATCCTCATCTTTCTGTTGACTTCCTGTGAGATGCTGGACAATCTACTTAATTTTTGGTTCTGCAAAAGTATGTTTTTAATCAAACAGCAAGTTAGTGGACAGACAAAGCCTTAATCTTTTTTGCCTTTCATGGGTAGATAATGTTTTCTATTGCTTGGTCTGATTACTTGGATCATGAGCTCTTTAGAGCATGCAGTCTGTACAGTGTACAGTGAATAGCAGATGGCAAACCTGAGCCTAGGCATGCTAGTGGCAATTTAACTGTTGTTTTCATTTACATACAGATTGTCAGCTAAATCCTCTAGTTGTGCTGCTTACTGTGTCTCTGATTATATCTGTAACACCTGCACACAGAACAAATACTCTATCCCAGCCCTGAATGGTGATTTAAAGCAGGTAATAAAGCATGTAAAGAAAGTTAAGGTCAGAGCGTGGCCAATGCTTATGTAAAACTATGGAGTATTCTATGCTAATTAGGATTAATTGGTCATCTGACCAATACTAATAATGGATAGCCTTTTCCTCTCAATGTGGACATCTGTTCAGTAGTAACAGGTTGAGATCACAAAATCAGAAGCAAGATGAAAAGACAGTGCCTTCCCATGGCAGTCCCCAGAGAGAATCATTTCACTTCCTAAGATAGTATTGAATCATTCCAGTTGGAAGTGGCCCTGGGGAAGTCACTTAGACCCTGCTCTGGGCAAGGGGTTAAAATTCAGCACTGGGTAGGTTGATGAGGACTCTCTGTGGTTGGATCTTTAAAGCCTCGCTGGATAATCTGCTTCAGTGCTTAATATTGTCATAGCAAACTTTGTAGTCATAAATACAAGAAGTTGGTAGTAGGTGTCTTACAAGTTTTTGCCTTAAAAGTATCAACTGTAATAGATAATATCAGAACTTGTTGTATTTCAGTCATTCTTCCAAACAACTCTTTGTTCATTTGTGTGTAGGTTGGAGGAGCTGAACTTGTCCTGGTGTGACTTCACAGCCACCCATGTCAAAAAAGCAGTCAATCATGTAACTTCAAAACTAACCCAATTAAATTTAAGTGGATACAGACAGAATCTACAAATGTCAGGTAAACAGCAGCATGGTAAACCTTTACCCCACCATGGGATAAAGCAGTAGACTTTGTATTTTCTTCTGGTTGGCATCTGCTGTGTGTAAAGAAAAATCATGCACTAACACTGATTTTTGTGTTCTGTATAACTTGATGTTCTTGCTGCCAGAGAATCTTACTCATGTCTCTGGCTTGCCATGAGGGGTGAGATAATTTGTCTTCTGAATTCAAAAAATAAGCAAGTGAAAGCTCATTTCATCTTCAATTGAAAGGTATAGCCCTTACTTCTGAAGTAAGTCATGGAAGCAGGATACACATGTTCCACTATGAATTAACCTTCATGAACTATGAATTAGCCTTCCAGATACGTGGAGCTTTCTTAAGGCTTCTGCTGTTGTGGCTGTTGAAGGCATCTTCCAAAAGAGAGCAGTCATAGTAACTACTTGAGTGTCAGCCTGACATGATATTCTACAGATACCAGTTAATGTGGATGTCAAATAAACTCAGTAATCAACATGAACTATTTCCTTGCCAGTAGTTGTAGGAGAGAAAGTTGGGTAAAGTTGCAGGGTAATAGAAAATGCAGAGAAATCTGGATTTGTGGGAGAGGACGCAACAAAATGGAGAAGAGCATAGATAAGGGGTGAAGTGGCTTCGGTGGTAAAGAGCAATTTTCTCAATGAGCAAATGTGACGATAGGGCATTGGCTGACAAGCAGGTAGGTGACACACAGGCTGTGGCCTCTCTTATTTGCTGTTTAAATGTCACCTTTCCTATGAAGAAAGGTTGAGAGAGTTGGGATTGTTCAGCCTGGAGAAGAGAAGGTTCCAAGGAGAGCTTATTGCAGCCTGCCAGTAAGTAAAGGGGGCCTATAAGAAAGATGGGGACAGACTTTTTAGTAGAGCCTGTTGCAATAGGACAAGGGGTAATGGTTTTAAACTAAAAGAAGGCAGATTTAGACTAGATGTAAGGAATAAATTTTTCACAGTGAAGGTAGTGAAACACTGGCCCAGGTTGCCCAGAGAGGTGGCAAATGCCCCATCCCTGCAAACGTTCTAGGTCAGGTTGGACGGGGCTCTGAGCAGCCTGATTGAGTTGAAGCTGTCCCTGCTCATTGCAGGGGGGTTGGACTAGGTGGCCTTTAAAGGTCCCTTCCAACCTGAACTATTCTGTGATTCTATGCATTCCCTTGTGGGGAAATGCACCAGTCTTTTTATCTCAGCCCAAAACCCATAAACAATCATGCTACATAATCACCTCCAAATCAGGAATTTGAACCTTGTGTTGATCTGACCATTAGACACAACGCGTGGAGCTCTTCTGTTTGCAAAACATTTTCTATGAGTAATTTTACTCTGTTTCAATGTAGTTTATAAGACATAAAATTTGCTAATAGTTCACTAATAGTCATAATTTAGATATTGTTTTCTTTAGTTTTTGCATGTGAGTTCTGAAATAGCAAAATACTCTTGCATTAGCACCTTGCTAATAAATAGTAGCCTTTTACGTGGTATCTGAGCCACAGGTGAGTCTATGCTCTTTGCAGATAATGCAAAAATGGTCATAAGAATTTACAGTTTAAATCAGGAAAGCCGTAGTTTCCTGTCATGAGGAAAGAACATTCTGTGGGTAAAAATGGAGAGGCCTAAAGAACTTGATGCTGTGAAAGGGTATTTAATGTGTAGAAAACTTTTAGTGTTTTTCCACTACGTGTAAGAATTTCAGGCATCTCACCATTACTGTGTCTCGGTAGATTTCTACAGCAATATCATTTGAATTCCTCACTTGTTGAGTTACTGGCGCAGTTGACTTTTAGGGACACTTCTTTGGACTAAATGGATCTGTTTTGTTGAGAATTAAAAAAAGTACCTGTAAAGTATCTTGACAGGCAGACTATATGCTGTAAGTCTTAAGCATATGTCTTTTTAACAAAAAGTTGTGTTTCAGTTGTGGGGTTCCAGTAGAGAAGGTACAAATGAACATGTAGGGAAGTGAGTAGGCTCTATAAAGCAAGTTCATTGTCTTACTGAAAGAGGGACTGACTATGTGTGATTTCTTTTCAGATGTTAAAACACTGGTGGAAAGATGTCCTCTTCTTGTCCATTTAGATCTAAGGTAAGAAGGCCTGTGCAGCTAGTCCTTAAGTCCTGTTGGTTCAGGGGATTGGCAATTCTATTGTGGTGCAGTAATTATATAGCAATAATGCATGATTGTGTAGGATGGTACAACCAGAAAATACTTTCTGTGCTAAACCTACAAAAGATTTGCTTTCTGGCATGACCTAATCTGGTGCAGGTAACTAACTTGAAGATTTCTTTGTTATCTCAGCATAAATGTTACATACATATAGGATTTGCTAATTAACAAGTGATTGTAGTCAACTGATAGAGTGGAAGGAAGCACTTCGATGCATACAGTTTATGAGCATCTCTAGCATCCTAGAGAGGGTTTAGTTCAGCTCTGATATAAACTTGTTGTTTGGTTATAGAACTGTTAAAAAAAAAAAAGCGTATTTTGGTTTTGACCTAGTCAATTAAAATATTTTTAAATATCAGTGTGTAAAGTAATTGTCATTTCATGGCATGAGTTTTGCTGCAGAATATCTACCTGCAAAGAAGCTTCTGCTTTACTTGCCCTTCAGTGACAAACAAAATCGCGCCTCTACAACACACTAGAAATGGCTTACCTCCATATTGAGTAAAAAAAAAATACTTCAGTGGTAGAAAAAAGTGATATTCATTAAATTTATCAGCCTGAATTTTGGAAATACAAAATTTACTGCAGCTTTATACCTAAATCTCTATTTCATGTGCTCTCATGTACAGTGACAGCATGATGTTGAAGCCTGAGTGCTTCCAGTATTTTCATAAACTCCTCTTTCTACAACATCTGTGTCTTAGCCGATGTTATCAGATATCACCTGCTGCCTTAGTGTAAGTAATCTTTAAATGGCTTTATTTGCTATTCATAGAGGATAAGGTAATTTAAACTTGCTTTATTTTAGGTTTAGAATTGCAAGTACTGTTTTGAAAAACTTACTGGTATAAGGAATTAGGAATAAGGAACTGAGATAAAAAAGGGTACATGCCCTAGCAGTCAGGTTAGAGAATCCAAGTTGGAATCAAAGTTACCTGAGATGATCCTTCCTTGATGTCAGGCTGTATTCATGGAACTTGCTGCTCAGTGCATGCATCATGTCTTCCCTTAATGGCATTATACCACTGGTACTCATCACTGTGAAGTACAGGTGGGGGTTCCAGTCCTGCCAATGACCAGTATTGGTGTCAATATTAGGTTTTCAATTACTCAACAAGGAAGGTATAGTCTTTTGGAAAAGTTAACAGAGTTGACAGTACTTGCTGACTAGTTAATCTGTTCATATTCCTTTGCTTTTGTGTGCACCTGTATCACTTGTTGGTTGCCACTGAAACACAGCTTAGACTTATTGCGTGTGGATTTTTTCTGCCTTTTATTAGTACAGTAGCTATCTGTCTTAATCCTCCCAGGAAGGATGTCAGTTGTAAGGAAATAATAAACAAGAAAAAGGTTGTGAGAGGAACAGGACTATCAAAACAGGAATCTGAAGAAGCTTTTCTGTAGCAATGTGTGCTGTCATGATGATAGCTTGTGTGTTTCTGCCTCTTGATTTTGCCCAATACTGGCTTATAGATACACAGTTCACATGATGACTGGGCCAATATGAAGCAATCAAGAAGTCAGAGCTGGCTGCTCACCAAAGTATGTAACCAATTGAAGACTGATAGTACCTAAGGGCTTGTGTCCGCTGAGCCACATCATGAAACTTAATCTGGGGCAACTCCTTCCACTTGTATTTAAATCCAGGGAAGTGAAATGGGAGGACCCAGTTTGTTTTCACTCTGTGAGATAGAAGAGAGAGACAACAGCAAAAAGCAATTTATTCAGCTGGTTTCCTGAATTATCAGTACAGAGAACTAGTTTCAAGTAAATATATGCTTTTAAAAAGTAGGAAGGGGAATTTAGTTTAAGTAGTTACCTTACTTCTAAAAAAGTATTAGAAATGCTGTTATCTAGTTTGGGTACAGACAGGAAAAAAAAAAAACAAACCAGCTTTCCGGTTCATGATTAATTTCGTATCTTTCTCTTTCTAGAGCACTTGGTGAAATTCCAACATTAAAGACTCTTCAGGTATTTGGAATAGTGACCGATAGCTCCCTAGAGCTCCTCAAGGACACGCTTCCTGTCATAAACATTAATTGTTCACACTTTACAAGTATTGCGAGGCCAACTATTGACAGTAGAAAGAACAATGAGATCTGGGGCATCAAATGCAGATTGACGCTGAGAAATCATAGTGACTTATGAACATGCACTTGATGTGATGGACACACTGTGTGTAGTGAAGCTCCTTAAGAAGCAAGAATGCTGGAGCACCTTTAATCATAGTACTGTTACTGTAAAAAGCATTCTAACTTGGTCTTATGCCTTAATGTAGTTTCATAAATATTTTTACTTTTTTACTTCAAGCCTTTAGAAATATGATGATCTATGAGCAACTGTACCATTTTTCATTATGTCGTCTTTTTTACAGGAAAGGTTTTTGAAAAATATGCATGAATAGAAAACAATCATTGTAATTCAACAATGACAGCCTCTGGCAACTGTTGCAGGTTCTTATGCAGCTTTTGTTGCTCTAAGGTGTTCTAAAGGTTGTTTCTGGTTAACTATTCCAGCTCTAGAACTCATAAAACAGTTTGCAGAGATGCTAGATATCTTAAGGCTTATTAAGGAATTGTCTTTGAGTTTGCAGAACTCAAAATGAGTAACGGTGTTAAACCTATTCAAATCCTTAATTGAACAAGGTTACAGTAGGATGTGAAGCTACCTACTGTTTGAGAGGGACTGAGGACTGAGTCTGAATTCACCAAACCTGAAAACAGTAAATGGGGGAAGAGATGTCTACACAAAATCAGCCAAGAGACAGCTCAATGCTGTACAAGTTAAGCAGCAGTATAATGGAGCTACAGTGAAGTTTTTCTTTAGCAGGCCACAAAGGTAACATGTTTTTAATAGTTTATCATTGTTAGCAAAATAGAGGATGAAAAGCCCATTCAGAATAAGCATCTGTAAAAGTAGATCAATTGTTTCATGTCCTGCTGCTAGGTTTTCTGGTTAAATATTACAGAATTCTAATGTATTTTCTGTGAGCTTGATCTCAGATAAAACTTCTCAAAAATGTTCTCTTACATCCTTTAAAGTGGAAGGTCTTTCAACTGCAACTGATAAATTTGCAGAAATCTTGCAGGAGGAGGGCTGAAATGGTTTTAGATTTCAGACCAAAACCTAGGACTGCAGCATAAGAGTGGTGAAAGGAAGAGATGCTTTGGTGCTATGTAAGAGACCTGAATTTCTCTTATAGTAGCCTGTGTTCATAGCACCACTTCACTTCTACCTGTAACACTAACCACTACTGTCTAGTGTTCATTTTTTTGAAGTCCTGCAAAAACCACACTAAGGATAGGGACAAGTAATGACTTTAATTTAAACTTTTATCTATCTGGGTCCATCATGAGGGTCCTCATGCGTTAAGTTCAAGCAGGTGTAAGTGTTAGTTGAGATGTCCTAGGGCAAGACTTGCACCCTGTGCAAGGCATGAATATGTTGCTGTTGTTCCCATGAATGCAGTAAGGAAGCAGCTGGTGAATTTATTCATGGATGTTTAAGGCTAGCCAAAAAGCATTACTGTAGGGCTGTTGCATAGGTGTAGTGTTTCCTGTCTCAATCTGAAGAAAAGAGTTTAGGAATAAATACCTGGCACAGAACAAATGAGTACTAGAATTTGCTTTCTATAGTATAGTGAATACAGCATTGTCTTATTGATCTGTTCTAAGCTGGGTTTTTTAAAAAATTTAACAGTGTAAGTAACACTTGGGTTACTTAATAGGCTTGTGCCCCTTACAAAGGAGTTAATGGAAAGGAGTTGTGAAAGCTGGAGTAGAGAAGTGATGGGAGGTTGGAGGATATGGGATATTCTACTGCTTCAGTTTGCAGCCTTAGGTTTATGCCTTAAATTAAAGTAAATCTTTGAAGCATAGCACTATTGTAAATTCTTCTTCTCCCTATGTACAATGTAACCCCATGTAACTTCTCTTGCATTTAATAAAGATGTAAGGAATTGCTGTATTGTACAAAATGACTGATGGATGGGAGAACACTTTCCCTGACTTGCCACCAACTTTGTGTCATGGGTTCAAAAAAAAAGATAAATTTGTCCAAGCAGTGTCTAAACAACTGTGGTTTAGAGAAGAGGGTCTTATTGTAAATACATTTAGAATTTAATAAACTGTGCTTTAAAACCTTGTGTGGTATGGCTTTAGCTAGAAGGAATAGTCCTGAACTTGTTTCTTTAAGTACCAGGTTCAGTATTGGAAGAGGATAAACACTTCTATTGCAGATCTATTGGTTATGATGGCAGCAGTAGGAGACACATAATTGAAGTCCTGTGGGTAAGATGCACTACTGATGTTTTTCTAATAGAAAAAAAGCTATTTAGTAGTACCAAGCAATCCATACTAAAAACTGCTACATAGATTAAGTATCTGCATTTTACCTGAAGCACGAAGGCTTAGAAACAGTTACTTATTTAAAACAAACTGCACAGTAAGTGAGAAGCTAAGCACATGAAACACTTTTGGAAGTTGAAATAAGGCACAGGACACTTTCATGTACCTATTAAGTTTTTGATTTTTATTACATAATGTATAAACACCACTTTCTGTTTTTTAAAAAAATGCAATGACAGGTCTAGGTTAGCAGAACACAGTGTGGACTAGCACTAAATGAAAAGACCATGAATTTGATTCAGCAGGTAGAAGAGGTACAGAGTTCACTGCCAGTCTAGGCAGATTAAATTTGTGTTAAAGCAATATTCAGTCCTGTCACAGAACAGTGTCTACCAGGTAAGTTGTCCATACTGCAATCCTTTGTAATAAATGATCCTTAAAAAGGATCCTACAATTCTTTAATAAAAAAAGGTAGCTGCTTGCTCTTTTATCTATTATAGATCTCTAAATCATCCTAGTTACTTAAATCAAGCATTCACCAGTAAATGCTTCAACAGAAGTGCAATTAAATATAGACAAAACCAGTAGAGGCCACTCATGAGTAGGTCAGGTTTCCATTTTGCTAAGTTAGTTAGGAATTTGACTCTGAAATCTTACTAAGCCTTAAAATAGATGATACTTCAGGTCTGTAGGACCTGAAAGCATTGCCTTTTAGTCTCAACATTTGTAATAAGGAATGACAGGCATCTTGAAGAGGTATACACTCTCTGATCAGACTTATCAGTCTCCATTAAAACTTTACAGCACACAAATGGGCGTAAGTAAGTAGGGAACAGGGTTTCTGTTGTAAATTTGTCCGTGCAGGTATTCAAGGATACTTTCAATACCTAAACCTCTGATCTAACACAGTGGTGAAGTCCTAGGAAGTCATAAATAAGTGTTAATGGCAGTATTGTGTTAGGTTTTTTTAATCTTCACAGCATCATGACTAGTGTACTAGACATGGTTTATGTACCTCTCCTTAACTGGTTAGAGGTGGATTAGGAATAACTAAAACACTCTAGTCTCTGTGCAACCAACTTTCTAAAGAAAGATTAGTCTTTTGCATCTTTACCTTTAGGCCAGTTCTGCAAATTATTTTAGACATTAAGAGCTTTATTTTGACAGCTCCTGAATTTATTAAGTCTTGAAAGAATACTTGGCTACTTTGATTTTTCTCCTTCTGGTCTGCAATCCTGGTAACTCAAGCAGATAGTGTAAATAATTCAATCTGCAGCACACTTAAAAGGTGAAGTGTACAGATAGTGACAGCTTATTCAAAAAGCCCCCTCAGTATCACATTCCCCTAGAATTGAACGGCCTGCTCAAATCAATTTCCTCTAAATTCTGGTTTAAAGTAAATACAAAAACTTAAGTAGTAGAAGGAAAAAATACTTTATCTACTTCCTCCACCTATAAAGATCAGCTTACAGTTTGTGACTGGCAATAAATACACTGATAGCCACATTGGAAAACATTTCCATTAGACCTAAAAACATCTGTTACAGAACTGTCTTCACTCAACAGTAGTTTGAAGAAAACTCACTTTTGGAAATAGAGCTGTAGTAGACATAACAAAACACATTAGTTTCAAGTCAATCTAGCAAAAGAGTTACTGCTGTAGGAATCTTCCTTGTACAAAATTCAGCCCTCACAGATACCTATGCAGTTACCAGCACAGACTTTCAGAGGAAGTCATAGTTCAAAGTCTGTCTAAAAACATTATCTAGGAAGTCACTTCCTCTTCTATAATGACAGCTTTTTTCCTCTTACAAGTTGCCTACCTAACACATGATCAGAGGCATGTAAAATTAATTTGTTAATATATAAATATCAGTAGAATTCAGCATAGAATTAGAAATTTAAACTCTGTGGAAGTTAAAAACACATACTTGGAAAACTGGGAGACATATAGGTATTAACTCATGCTCCAACTACAAGCACATCTTGTTCTTCAATTATAAAGAAACTCAGAACCTAAAATTCCAAACCACTCAACTTAATAAGGCCAAATACCTTTCTTGATGATAGCCACCTACATACACTACTGTGACTGAACACCTGCTAGCCAGCTAATCCATTCAGTCGAGGAGTATATCTTACTTGTTTCCTTCAGTTTGTTACATTCTTGAGTCCATTCCAGAGCTCAAGAAAACACCTGGGTTTCAAGTCCCTCTCTAGCCAAAGACAAAACATAAGAGCAACCTCATTCAAGATGTGATTAAACCAAACTTTTACTTTTGATGTAAATCTACAAAGTAAAAAAAATACTGGAAGAGGAAAAAAAAAAGTCATCACAAGTTTGTATGAAACTACAAAGTTGTAAAATTTTTGAAAAGCATACAAAAGGTTTGTATTTCCACTTCCATTATGTCAATATCAGGGTTTATCTTGCATCAGAAATTGCTAGATTGACAGTCAACTTTTCTACAAAAGTGTATGCATGAAGGTGTTCAGTTTCATCAGTCCCAGACTGTTACTAAAAAACTGTACATCTGAATATTTAATGCTACTGACTTAATACTTGAACCCATCTACCTGTGTTTAAAAAGATGTTCTTTCATGTTTGCATTACAGGTTAAAATGTCAATTTTCACTGAAGTTAGAGGTAAGACTTCAGATATATTTCTTTTATATCAGATGCAAAAAGAGCTTAAATGTCAGGCTAAGGTTTTCCCAGCCCAAAGGAATGAAAAGCATCTCAAGCTTCCTCCAAATGCTCTTGCATCCAAAAAGGCTGACTTCCAACATAATGCAGCATTGTGATGTGCTGTCTATGTCCAGGAGT
>NW_010554156.1:7785-30196 GCF_000687285.1 Phaethon lepturus | reverse complement strand
GTTCAGCAGAAGACACTAGGGTCCTTCACTCTTCCAGCAGAACAGTGCACAGTGCATCCTCTGTATCAATCTTTATTGAAGCTATCGCCCCATCATTGAACTCAAAAGATGTTCCTCCATCTACTACCATACATGCATCCCAACAACGGGAACGGACGCAGACTCTGCAAAAATTAAAAAAGTAAGTTTTCACAAAATAGCTTAAAAAATTAAGTATTTCACACAAGCACTTATCTGAACAAAAAGATTGGTTCTTGGACATTCTTTTCTGTGGGTCAGTAAGTGCTTAGTCACACAGGAGCATACTTAAGAATGTAGCATGGTACTAGCACTAGAATCCCCAAACCTATCAGTACTTTGTACAGACATAGCAGAGTCCAGAGAAGACTGAAGGACTTGTTCAGATCAAGACTATTGCTCCAAGAGTCTGAGAACAGCCTATAATATAACACTTGGTATAGAAAGCTGCAGTTTGGAAGTATTTTTTAAAGCAAGCTACTAATGATCCCATTTAATAGTTAGTTACTTAATAAAGATTAAGATTATAGAGAGGTTTTCAATTAATTTATGATTCTAATGTATGGTCTTCATGTTAAGTCGAACATGCAGTTTCAACTAGCAATGCTTGAGGTTCAAATAATTTGGATATTAATGTAGCCTATTTTGTTACATGAATCATTCACAGAAAGAAGGGAAAGTAATTTCAAACTTTGACCTTTCAAAGTTGAAAGTCAGAATGCTTGCCAGGCAACATCATAAATAGGTACTGCAGCATATTACTGTCAATATTGAGAGCTGACTACTATATCTTTAGCTTATAATTTTAAACTTGTCTGATATTATCCCCCTCCCGCTTCAAGTCCAGTTTAAAGCCCTGTCAATAAGCCCCGCTAGCTTGCGAGCAATGACCCTCTTCCCCCTTTGAGAAAGGTTAATCCCATCTGATGCCAGCAACCCAAGTGCCATGTAGGCCATCCCATTATCAAAAAACCTGAAGCTTGGGAACATTTTCTTCCTGTTATGAGAACAATACTCAAGCCCCTCAAAACACAAAATGGATGTTGGAACACTTTTCAAGGGAAACTCCTGGATTACTAGTACTTTCACAAATACACAGAATGAAGTAACTCTTCAGTGACTGCTACAGCCAACACTTACTTTGAAGAGAAGCCACGCTGCCGGCTACTTGAGAAAACTCTGTTTACAATAGGCTCTCGAATACTGAAAAACATCTTTGGTTCTTCTGGACTGTAGAGCAGAGACTCATTGTAATCATTTGTTACTGTAAATAGAGAAATCAGTCATCATTTTTTCCAAGAAAATTAGTTATTCTGAGAAACACACATTCCTCCAGGAAAGAGCAGCTTCTATACCAAGAGGGAATATTGAGTCTTGCCAGATGTTTAATAGCGTTCACCTGCAAAAGTTTACATTAATTTTACAGAAGATTCCTTTCATTTCTGTTGAATGACAAACACTCAACAGCTCTCTTCAGGTGATTAAATACTAAGTGTCTCAAATCTTAAGAGAACTGAAATTCTCCTGAAGATCTATACATATGTAAGCTTAAGTGCTTTCATATCAATTCAGACATTTTTCACCAAATGTGCCTAAATAACGTTTGTAAGAAAGACTAATACTGGAAGAGCCCTAAAATATTGAAAGTATTGAAAGCAGTGCAGAGTATTAAGAGTAGAAACAAAATGAATCGGTCAAAGTTAAGACACCTTAAAGAAATCTTGCTTTTTTCACTAACCTTTTTGTACTAGTTCCGTGTTCAATGGCATATTCAAACTTCCATGCTTTTTAGCTGTTGAGCCAAAAGAAAGAGCCACAATTCGATAAATGTATCTTATATAAACTTGGCCAGTAAAGCTACATTGTTCACTCACCAATCTTAAGGATCTCTTCCACAGCTTGATGTGCTACCTTGTTAATATTATAGGACCTAGAGAGAAGTAGAAGCCTTGTTTGCTAAGCAATACAACTTGGGAGAAAAACAAAAGCAAAACAAAAAATCTTGCATACAGATGAAGAACTGCATTCAACATCAGAAAGGAAAAAAAAAAAAAGAATGCTATTAAGTGTGAGCCAACATCAGCTGGCTCTTCAAAAAGATGCATTAAATTAATTCTTGGTTTGACGTCTACCTGTGGCTTTGTAAACCTTAACAATCCATTAAGTGAAGTCTTCAGGAAAGAAGAGCATGATACACAGGATGTTGTCTCCTTATTAAAGCAACAATAATTGCTAATTTAAGTCTGCATTAAAAAAAATGAAGCACGGCACTTCTACAGATTGTGTGTGTTCTTATCCCTTCTATCTGCTTCTTGCTAATTAGTTCCGTCTGTTAGGTCTCATTTATGGGACCCAACACTTCCTTACAAATATTATGCCTCTTTGTCCATACCTTAAGGTGTGGGCTTGAGTCTCCCAAGAATCAGTGTATATAAAAAAAGGAGCAATTAGACCAGACAGTTTTACATTTGTCACATTTGGATGCACAACAAGTCAGCATAAAGCCTCAGTCTGAACCAAGTCTAAACCCCAACAAAAGTCTGCCTTCTGTGCCCAGGCTCAGAAGTGATTAGGTACTAATCACAGACTCTGTGCAGCAGTACTGTGAACACCTCAGTTGTCCAGGTCTAAATACAGGTTAAAATCCTCAGTCCAGCACTTCTGTTACAGCAGTAAAACTCCTCAGACTGCAACAGATGTCCACTACACATCTAACAGACTACAGAGCTGCTAAGGGTGATTGTCCAAGGCTCCTTCTCTTATATTTATGGCATATCTGCAAGCCTGAGCAGATACTAGCAAGAAACTGAGATGCACAGTTTGAAATTGTTCTCTCTCTCAACTAGGTATCCTTTTATGCAAGTTTTGGCAGCTGAAGGAAGCACTTGGGCAATTCAATGCCCCTCAGTCCAAAGACGTCTGAAATCCCAGTAGAGCCGCTAAGCCACAGGCTAAGGAAGATCACTCCTCTGAGGCTTGGCCTCAGTTTAGAGAAGTCCATCAGTACACGACTGATTACAGCAATGGCGATGGGCAATGCTGGATTTTTGTACTGAGCAATCCCAGAACCAGGGACCAAGTGTATGAGCAAATGAAATGCAGAAGAACAGCTCTGAACTAAGACTGTACATTCCCCAAGGTACTGATCACTAGAAAGTTCCCCTAGCAGTCTGCCAATTTCATCCTTGGCAGCCTCCAGGACTAAGTTAATGCTGACTGAATACAAAATTCTGAATTACAATGCAGAGTAAAACCCAGTAGCCATGGTTACAGCATGAATATTCAGTTTTGAATTTCATTAAAAGCTTCAGTTTTAGTTCATCTTAGCCTGCCACATAAATCCACGGCCTGTTGTACAACTTTAAACTATAAGCACAGCCAGACTTCCAAATCAAAGAGGCTCTCCCTGTACATATGTCTCACATCTCAAAACTACATTGATTAGACTTACATGCAGTACTGCAGCTTGTTTAAACCAAATTTAAGATAATTTGATCAAAACCCCTTTGATTAAGCTAGCACAGCTCTGCTTAGATATGCCCGTTTTTGTTTAAGGGAAATATTTTGGCAAAGAGACTGTGCCCTTTCAATTAAGTTTGAAAGAGGCAAGAGGCTTGGAAGGAGACTGGACAGTAGATGTGCCAGAGAACACTTAACACTGTTTCCAAGTACATGTTTTCCCATTCTTCTTAGAGCTAAGGTTTTTATAAGTTTTCTGAGCTACTTCTTCTAAGCACTTTAATTTTAGCGAACAAGAGTAGTTCAAAGATCCCCCCAATATGCAGATTCCCCAAATATGTTCTGCAAGTCAGGGCAGAATCTCTTTCCTGCACCATCCCCAACCATTCACCTCCACGTGTGGCATCCAACCTCTTTCACCAAAACTACACCTAAGGTAAACTTCTGCCTCAGTGCCTCAGCTCCTCACCCTTTCAAATCTTCTCTCCATACCTTCAAGTGCGGGGTGCTCTGCTCTTAAACACCTAAGACAGCTTTGAACCAATATTTGACATGCACTGACTTAACCATAGCCCAAGAGAGTCTCAGTATGGACAAAATGCTCACACAAAATAGGTCCATCTAACTTATCTGAAGCTATACTTTGCATCAAAGCAGAAATATGTACTTACCATGCTTTTGATCCTGTTCCAGTACACACATTAAGCCCTGAACTCTTCTGTTTTTCCCAAGGACCATCATCAACTGATATCTCATAATAGGAGGCCCTATGAAGCGAGAATTTAAAACTGGGTTTGCAGGACTTAAAGTTCTCCCTGAATAAGACAGAACACACAGCCTTATCAGGCACATAAAAATTGGAGGGGCTAGTTTCAAATCTGGAGGACAATTCCACAGGCTTTGCACAGTGTTTCCAATTTAGTTGCCACTTTTAATTCACTGTTTTATATCAGTTTTTATAATGGACAAAAGTGATTTGCAGCATGAACATTTAGATAGTTTTTTCTGCAGCCACTTTTCTTATTAAATTATGCACAAAAACCTCTGTGGTTCATCTGGGAATACCTTCATATACAAGCAGGGTTTGCTGAACTTACAAATGAAACTACAAATACATTACCTTCCTTGCATAATTGTTGAACTACCGAAAAATCTGTGTTTATGGGTCTCATAAAATTACATCAGGGAACACTAAGAGGTAAGGCACTCCAACATCAGTAAGTAACAGCACGGCTTCAAGTTGCATTCTTGATCACTTCAGTAATTAAAAATCCACTGTGATTCTCCAAGAACAGTTTTAGTTTTACAACAGTCAGCAGGCTTACATTTCTCTCCAGGGCAAAGTCTTCCTAAAACTCAGATGTAGTAAGTCTTGGGGCACAATCACCACTCTGCATGGTATTACTCATCTATCAGGGGATTCCTAATGTTAGGCCTAGAGACACCAGTCAGTCTCTCTCTGTAAGCTTCAGAACACCCAGGCCTATATTGATGAGCTAAAGTTGTTGATGTTCATAGTGCCTAATTCAAACAGTATAATATAGTCTTCAGATTAATAGATACCCTCTAAGAAAAACACCACATACACCATGTTCAGCATGACTGAATTTCACCTTTCTTAGTAAAAAGAGCTTACTGAGCTTTTTTAGGTGATGAATATTTCAGTCTGGATTGCCAAGGAATATACCCCTTGAATATCTGTTGTCAAACAGTTTAGACTCTTAGTAACTGAGCGCACTTTGCGTACTCACTCTTGAGGAGACAGAAGATGAAAGAACTGGAAGCAAATTAAGAACACAGGTGCACAGCTTGATTTAGTTTAAAATGATTTTTGCAACCTGGGTATGAAAGATTTTTTTCTTGTCCTTCAATTTCCCTGTTTTCTTAACTGACATGCAGAGTAAGACCTTGGAAGAAGCACTTAGAGCCATTTTGTCTTAATATAGAGCAGACTCGTGTATTTGAACCTTACAGAAGATTCATCTGTGTGACATCATTATTTAAGTCTTTTAAGTGTAAGGTCCTATTAACACAATATTTATTACCAGAGATTTGTTCCTACAGGTACTGTGTTCCTCAATGCTTCTCAGATATACTGGAACCAAAGACCACAATGTATTTGTGACACTCAGAAGTGGAGGGCTATTATAAAGTGTTGGAAAGCAGCTTTGTGTTCCTCTATCACTGTATGTTAAAGAAACTTTTCAGAATCTTGGTAAAATTAGGTTTGATGTAGGAGAGAGCAAAATTTGTATCTCTTTGAGACTAATTCCTTCTGCCAGTCTGAGGCTGCAGTCCAGATGGAAGATAAAGCACTCATGGAACACTTATACTGTTTCCAGCAGCAATCACAGTGTCCCAGGCACTGTACAAACACAAGAAGATGTTACACTCTAAATTTTTTTTTTTTTTTTAAAGTATACAGAATAAAGGGAAAAGGGATATAAAATACAAATAAATGTTTGGCCAAACCCTGGCCAAGGATCATGTTTTATCTCCTTTCCCACAGCCCCATCACATCCCCCACATCCTTCTTGTTATCGTTTAGCTCACAGACATGCACTGATCTTCAGGACAGAAAGGACAGTCAAAGATATTCTGGATAATGCAGTGCCAGGATTTGATAAAAACTTGTTTCTTAAAACACGGAAATTAAGTCTTTTCCCACAATAACAAAGCTTCTGCCAAAGGCAGGCTGATACCTTTGCCTCTAATGACAGACAGGCAGGAAAAGGAGTACTTGGTCATGCTAAAAGCAATTTGTGCTTGGTCATGCTAAAAACTTATGAAAAGGTATTTAAGAAGATATGCATGAGAGGGGGCAGTTTAAGGACAGATATTTAAATCTTCAATCCACTGTAAAGAAAGTAACTGAAGGCATTTGGTTACATAAGAACTAATCAGGAAAGGAGTAAAGCAATGAAGAGGAAAGAATACAGCCGCGAATAACGAAAGATGAAAGAATGGCCAGACAGGAAGGTGGAAAACCAGAAATTAACATCACTGCACTTACATCTCTGAAAATACACTTTGTAATCAGCAACAATGCAATCAATGTTATATATTCATGGACTAGAACTGAAATTTGACGCAAAGACATCCCACCACTGATTGTCCATTGCAATGTCATAAAAACAAATTAAGTCTATTGTGCTTTACTGCAAGAACAAACAATTAAACATACCTGGATGAAAGAGATTCCCCAATGAAGACTTCATTGAGTGCTCTCACTGGTAAAAGATGTGGACCAGAAATGTCAGATCCTGCAGACATTGAATATAAGAGTTTTGAATCATGGCTCTAAAACACAGATTTTCAAAAACAATTCACAATTCATTGGAGGACACGCTCTGCTGCCTGGGTTTGCATTCTAGACCTAGTCCTCCATTCTCCTCAAGGACTCAATTTTTCACTGATTTAATCTGTAGCCAGTCACTGTCCTTTACTGGAGTCTACAAATATTTGAACCAAGGTCAATAAGGCAAGGACACTTATGTTCAGAAATTGCTTTCCCTGAAAACTCATGGGCAACCTGACAAATTGAAGTCTCCTCTGTTGTCAGTCACTCTTCCAGCCTAGTTAAATTCACTGACAGTGACTTAACAGACGTTTCTGATATCATTCAAAGAATTAGACTTTATACCACAGGGTAATTAAGGGGGACTAACAAGCTGTTCATGTTGACAAAGGACCTCTCAGTGAGGAAATGCAGTGCTGGACACAGGTTAAGGATAGAATCATGCATCTTCAATCCATCACAAAGGAAACAGTCAAAGGTGTTTGATGATTGAAGAATTACCCACGGAGAGATACTCACTTCTAATTTCTCATTTGCTTGCTGGCAGTCTGTGACCAGCTTTTTCAATTGTGAAGTAACCTACCTCAAATTTAGTGCAAGTTAAGAGTGCGTGTGTGCACACACGCTTTTAGTGTGGAGCAGCTAAACACATAGTAATATTTTCATGTAGTAACGCAAGCGTCTACAGTAACCCTAACAGACAGCATTTTAAAAAAGCTCAGGTATTTTGCCAGCAGATACTACTATTTAAAAACATCTCTAAATTAACTTAACACTGAAAACTGTTTCTAAGTGTACAGTCCAGAATAAACACATAAAAACAAAAAATAGCCCATTTTAAAAAACTTTGATCTACATCCTCAGCTAATGAGAGCTGTCTCTCCTTGCCTCTCAAATACAGCAGCCAGACTTCAAATACTTCAACTCTTACAAATCTTTATCTCCTATTCCAAGTTATCATAGCAAAATGGTTATATTCTTGTCAGATCTTAACCTACTTTGGTCCTGGAATCTTTCATTTATGTGAGCCCTGCTGTGTTGCTCTTGGCTTAGCTGCTGTTCATGTAAATCTACAGGGGTTGGGTTAATACCAGTTCCTTCAAGATACAGTCGGATTCTTTGCCGCCACTGCCACCTTAGAGAGGATAAAGAAGTTGGTATCAGTAGCTGAAATATTCATTACAGAATTAGACAGGATCAGAGAGTATTCACTCTCAAAGCGCAGAGCATCTTACGATTAAAAGTTAAACATATTCAAAGTCACATTTCAAGTTTTATAGCTTCCACAATAAATTCTAAATTTAGAAAGTTCATCATCCTAAAATCTTACAGTTATCGATTTGCTACCTAATGCTTTTGTAGGTGTAAAATAAGATGACACTGGCCAAAAGCAGTATACAAACATTATAGATAACAAGTCATCTTTTTAGGCGTGTGATCCTAACTTTGAATTCATGACTGGTGCAATGATTTTGAGAACTACAAGCTCTCAGGAATTTATACAGCAATACATGCTGAATTTTAACATCTTTTGTTTGTATTTGTAGATGTCCAGAAAAGCAGCTCTATGCACCCCTTTACACATAAAGGTCCCAAGTATCCTCTCATTTTAAGAATCTCTCCCAGCCTAGAAACTTTAGGATACTTAAGTTCAAGTAATTCAAATAAAGAAAGAGAAGGATATGAAAGGCATTATTCCTTAAGGTGTTACAACATTCAGATTTCTTACTTTTTCCTAGAGGAAGTATGAATTCCTTTTTTCCTCCTACAATTTAAAGATCATATAAACTAAAATAGTAATAGTAGTTTTGATTAAAAAAGCAAACCATAAGGGTGTGTTATGGGCACATCTTTTCCCAGTTCATACTGTTGATATCCAGGTGACAGTAACCAGCTTACATGTTTCTGGAAATTACAGTACGGAAGACTTACATTTTATATGACTACATTACTAGTTTTATCTCATTGTCATCCTTGTAGCGCCTCATTCAACAAACTCTTAGTATAGTTACCTATCTGCCCTTAAATTCCAAGTGTGGTTTTATGTAGTCAGGCAGGCAGCATGCAATAATTATCATTATGCTAGAACCCCTACAAAACTAGAAAATGGGACTGTACCCCTATTATACCCCTATTCTGAGATCCTGTTACACCACTGACCACCAAAAAAAAGAAACATGGGTAGTCTGATATAGTTTGTCCATGATACATCAATAATGTTGGTTGTTTCATAGGACTACAAGGTAACTGCTTACACAGATTGTTGCACTAAAGTGGCTGACACTTCAGGATAAGGAGAAAAAACATTCCCCATTTCCAGTCTCTGGCACCTCACTGTCCTCATGCAACTCAGAACCACCAGAAGCTCTTCCAGACGGGCTGATCCAATTACCCACCTATTTTAAAGTTTCCTTAAGGCCAAACAAATCTGAGAACTGCCAAGTGAAACACCCCCTCAGGTCCTTGCGTAGGAATACCAGTTCCTATTATTCTGGATAAATAACCATGGAGATCCTTTCTGTTTCACTCTGGTGAGGTTTCAGCTCCACAATGAGCAATGACAGGAGTGTCAGCAACAGAAGTATAACATGGCATCCAACAAAACATTAGAAGTCCCTAGATTATCAAGGGAAGTTACCTGCATTATCACTACCAGCTTTACCTAAGCAACTTAGCACTATGGAGAGTTAAATGCCTAAGTCTCAGAATATGTGTTGAAAGTACCTTTTCATTTAGCAATACCTACTGAAACTCCTTCAGTTATTTATGATCAATCCAGATGACTATTCACCTCATTTCAGAACTCTACTACGGCACAAATACAGATACACTTCAAGCTACAGAGTAAATATGCTAGAAGTATAAACAAAATCCAATTGCGATATATTTTCACGTGAATGACTTATTTCTGTTTGATGGTTTGCCACCACAGAAGTATTCTTGAACATTAATACACCACAGAACGATGTCTCTTTTTAAATTGTTATTAAAAAACTCTTCCCTAGTCTGTCTTTTAAAGTTCAGCTTGCTTCCATCTTAATTCAAGTGAGATTCTTCTATTTTAAGAATATCTAGTATTGAAAACATCAAGCTATCTTCAGCATAAAGAAAAGCTTTGCCTTAAACTGATCTGTTAACAAAGTTTAAACCCCTCTACCTTAATCACCAAAGCCCCAGATGCAACACACAGACCATTTCCTAACTGTATTGGCTTTATTAGCTTCTATTAGTATGACCTGTCACTGTACTACATATGGTTTCGGGTGTTAAAATATGTAAAGCAATACACCCTTTACAAGAACGCAGTTTATGAATTTGTTAAGTCAGGAAAGAAAATTATTGAAGTTCATAACAAAAGTCTTTTTGCTGGAACTAGCAGTCAATTTTATCCTTTGTATTCCAATCTCATTCTTGACCACAAACCCATTTTTCAGCACGGTAAACATCTACACAGAATTCATAATTTGAGGCATTAAGATTTTACTAAGCATCATCTGCTCTTTAGGAATTACATATCATTAAGTATTTTCCAATCATAATATGTTTTGGAAAACCAAAGATCAGTGAATCCTACCTGAACTCACCACGATAAAGCTTCTGTAGTGCTTCAGGAAACAAGTGTGTATATCTCACAGGCAAGCATAAGTGACCCTCCGATCTGGTAGCAAAAAAGGACAATGAAAATAACAGTATAACTACTAAGATTTGGTACCTTTAAAAACAAAACCAAACAAATCAAACATCTCTTTCAATTATATAAAGCAAAGCTACACTTTGACCTTTATGAATTTATACTATTCTTACATAATAGCACATCAGCAACAATACACCTCTTTCAGCTCCTGGGGTGTATGTGCGAGAGACATAGGGTATTTCTCCCACGTTGCCCCTAAAATCCGGCTGTTCAGCTAGTAAACCTGCAGTAATATGTAGGTACTAATATAATTCCTGTCACCATAGTTCTAGGCAAGGAATTCAAGCCTAACAAACCTTGCAAGTTAGGAAGAAAATTTCCTCCATTTACACACAAGTTAGTGATACAAGACAGGTAAGTAAAATGCCTAAGATCAAAAGAATCTCATGTCAAAGCCAGATGACTGAACACTGCTCCCCTTTCATAAGTGATATTTAATAACTTGAAGGCACTTGTTATTTGAACCCTGCTATTCAGGCTTGATACTGCAGAACTTCTATTCACAGCATTTGAAAAGTTTTGGAAGAGGAGTAAGGTATAGAAGGAATTAAAACTTTTGGCCACCACTTTCTTATCTACTAAAATTAAATGAACTGGTAATATCAAAAGCAGAAACCTAAATCTGGAAATCTCAGCAGACAGAGCCTTGGTGAACTCAGTTCACTTGCCATCCATTTGAAGGTTATACCAACCAGGCAGTACTAATACACTGCATCCACCTGCCCAAATCAATCTTATGGCTAGGTGGATGCAACTTCTGTGGAGTTTATAATAGGACAACTAAATGCCATTAATTGGCTGAGGAGACTGCGTCCTCTGAGGTATGACATGGTTTATATGAAGAAACCAGAACAAACTTTGTCTGAGGCCCTATCAGATTTCCGACACAATTTGCCTTCTTCATAAAGAAACCAAGTTCCTGTGTGTTCAGGCACAATGCTTAGCTGCTTTTAAGTCCCTTTTCCTGGCTCTGTTCTATACTGCCATCTCTAGCCTCAAAGTTCTAGTAATACAAGTTAACTAACTGCAAGTGCTGTTACACTGGTGTGTGAAAACAGCTGTGGCAGTTTAACACAGCCATGCTTATCCAATACTACTTAACATCCTCTCAGATGAGACAGGATAACTCGCCATGGAAACTTTTCTAATAAACCAACAGGTTCACTTGATTTCTACAATCTGCTAAAACAGGCATTTATGCTGCCAAACGCTACAGGCATGCCTCGTGCATCATGAAAACAAATGCATATTGTGCCCCATATTAAATAAAGCATTGATTTCACAAATGTGTGTTTACCTTTCAGGATCAGTATTTACTCCAATAACTGGTTTAAATTTATCAAAGACCTTACTGGCTGCCAACAACATTGTACCATCACCTACAGAAAAAGCAAAACAAAAGTTAGTTTCACTTCTAGTACCCCAAGCAAAATAGTCTTATCTGTACTGCAGCATTACCACTACGTGCTTTTATATCACCAACTGATCAGGTAAGCTGCACAAAAATAGAATGGGACCACAAAACTACTGACACCTTTCAAAGCAGTGTAGTGACAACTGAGTTCAAGATGGCAAATGTGACTGGACGAAGTATGACTTATCTGACAGCTATACATGCCCAGGCAACTGAATTTGGCAGAAGCAAGTTTGAAAAGAGATTTATGAAAATTTTTGTGTCTTTATCACCTGGTAAGAGAAATTCTTTAAGAAAATAAATTTAGAAAGTATCACTAACGAAAGCCACAGGAGACAGGAAACAATACCAAGTTTTGCTGTGAATCACATGAAAACAATGACTTCAGTTCCATCTCAGTTGTTCTCACAGAAGGCACAATTTAAAGGTCTCATTTGGCCCCAAATAGGCATGCTTGGAAAAGAAGTCTTATCTTCACATGTCACTGGTTTCTTCAGATATTGGTATTCTTTCCTGTTAAACAGAATGACAACTATAATCTGCATCAGTCTTTGCACCAAGATATAAGTGCTGGAAACCTGACAATGTAGCACTTCCCAGTTGCTTGCCTCATAAATGTTGCCACAGCCAAATTGGCACTTTTATCTCCAGATCAGAGGCTTCCTTTGAAATCTACAGGAGTGAATTAGGATGCTTCAGGAATGCACACATATCCCTTTCTACCCATTCTGCATGGTAACCAGGAGCTGAGGGCAATGTGGGCCAGAAGGGAGGAGAGAAAGGCAGAGCAGTGGTCAAGTCTAACTGCCACAGGTGACTGAACATCATGTCACAGCCCCACAACACACGAAAATAACACTGAATGAACTGCTGCGACCCAATGTTAAAAGGAAACAATCAGGTTAGTTACTCTGTTAGTTCATTTAAAAAGCTCTAATCACTGGCACAGGCTGCTCAGAAGTTGAATACTTTTACCTGTACCATCCAACTAGATACTCCTGTCACTGGAATTAAGTGTGAAAGCAAGAAAGACATTTAAGAAAGGGGAAGAAAAGGTACTATGTTAGTTAGTATCCACCTCACATACCAAAAACCAAAGAGTGGGGTTTAGGGTCATGTATAGTCGTATAACGGCAAGCATGTTATCCTCTTCAGCTCAAAAATGTAGTAAATTCCACAGTTTATACTGTTTTACACAAGACAATTAAACATTTCCAAAGTAGCCATGCACTGGGATTCACTTGCTAGTGCTACAATTTAGGTAAAATTTTAGAGGTAGAGAGGATGGTCACAACCATTGTATTTTGTTGTATTTTCTGACAGCTGGATAAGCAATTTGTTTTCAAAATGTGCATACCTCCAGATGCTTCACACACTGCAAAATATTTTCGAAAAATGTGTCTATGAAAACATACTGAAACAATTCCCTTCCATAAGGTCGTACCTCCTGCTGATATAACAGCATCTGCCCACCGAACTGTCTCTTCATTATATTCTCGACGTTTAACAAGACGAACTTCTATCCTCTCGTTCCTATAAAGTGCAGAAAAAGACTGAATATGTCCTATATTGTTCCTTGTCGCATCCTTCTGAAAAAACTGACATGCAATTAAGGAGTAATTACAGTGGTATTTGACTTAAAAGCATTTGACATTCACACAAATCCTTTACATCTTTTTCATTTGTTTTCAAGATAACAATGCAGTGTGTTAGTCAACTGAATGGAGCTAGTTCACATTACAATTGTTTCAGGAATGACTGTTCACTTGCATCATTCTGTTTTCAGTATTCCTATTTTATTAAAGCTTGTAATACAGAGCTTCCTTTCATTGTTTTACACAACCCATGGACATTTGCATTGTGTCTGAAATTCTCAACACCCGTACATTCTTACCGTAAACTGTCTACAATATGCTCCACATTTTTTGTATGAATGCGATGTCGCTCCAGCAGACCAGCATAGTTAGATCCCTTCAAGGCAAGCTGTAAGACATAAATTGATTTTGTAGAAGTTAATCACTACAGTAAGTGCTCTTGAGTAATACAAACAGAAACTATAAAAAAGCATGTATTTTACTCTCAGTAGAGCCACATGCTTTTATAAGCATTCCATTAATTACACCTCTATATACATACCAGTCAGCTTACATTGACTAGTTCATTAAATGAATTACACGGCCACAGGAGCCAAGAATCACAAACCTTTTAAGGCACTACACAAATATGCAAACCAGTATGCTACACTGATTTTTGTCGCTTCAGACACTTTGCTTTCTCTGAATCTGCTAAAGTAATTTAAACACTAGGTAAACCTGCATAAAATAGTAATGATAACTATACTCCTGTCATATGTTAAAAGCACCTGAATGGTTAGCTAATTACCTTAAGAGATATAAACATTCTGTTATAGAGAAAGAGGACATGAGAAAAAGCAACAGGAATGATAATTAAGAAAACAGGAATCTTTGAAACACTTAACAGCATTGAACTTCAAATTGTATTTGAGTTAAAATGGAAGACTGCCAAGTGCTGACAAAGGTGACATTTCCCCTGCATCAAATAAAGCTTAAGGACAATCTACCTACTAATTTATATATTGTCACCTGGATTATAGACCAGATTTTCCGAACAAATTCACATCAGTAACAAGACAAAGAGTATTTAGCAGTTGCATTCTAGCATCATTCTTCTTGGAAGCCGGGGAATTTACATACTTAATCTTGACACACTCTTTAGACCATGGAAACATTTTGCCGTTCATATAAACAGACTCTTCTGAGCAGGCAGGTAAGACTGCTGGCTGAAGATTAGATTTTTTTTTTTAGTGACTAGTACTGCCAAATATGTGTTTGCATGGAGATTAAGCAAGTAGAAGAAAGAGGATGAAAAAGATGCTAAGCAAAATGAGTTTATAAATACAATAATAATGAAAATAACCCTGCTTTCAGCAGCAGGCTAAACTAGATGACCTCCTAAGGCTCTTTCTAGCCTGAATTATTCTACAATTTTGCAGTCATTGCTTCTTTTTCCCCAACCAGTTAAAACCAATTTACCAGCACAGAAACAGAAGTCCTCCTAGAGTTTGTGTAGACAAAGCCATCTGTGCCGGCAGCTTTGTATAGACACTTCCAGCAATTTATTCAAGTACCTTCACTAAAAGTTGCACACCCTTCCAAGAGAAACTAGTGCCAGACAGCCACATCTAATCCTGTTTCCATAGGGACTCCCACACCACAGAACTCCACAGCAAAGGGGAGAGGACTGGCAGGATATGACAATTACAGTTAACTGCAATGCAATACCCAATCAATCAATCCTTCTTCACCTGACACCTATTAATGTCAAGAAATCCAACCATGAGCTAAGCACAAAAGCAGACTCGGAGCTGAAGAAATCATGAAAAGAATGGAGTTGGCTGCTCTGGAGCTGCATCACTGTCCTGCCCAGTGTGTTTACAATCAGCAATTAACTTGCAGAAACAAAATCTTCAGGTGGTCTTACAGCTGGGATCAGGAAAACACCTCCAGAGAGGCTCCTAGACTTTGACTGGATGCCACCAACAGCACTACAGGCAGCGAGTGGGAGTAGCTGCCAGTTGGGCTTGGTCACGCACACAGATAAGCATGTGGGTGATCAGAAAACATCCAGACAAGTTTTCAGATCATCTTTACACAGCTTGTTAGTACTGGTTTACTGGGGTACAGGTTATGTCCTGTTAATTGCCTCACACAGTTAAACTCTTTCTTTCTACACCCCAGCTACAATGCTGCATATTCCTGCACACCTCTTGCTCCTTCAGATCCCATGGTGTTGCACTGGGAACTTGAACAGTGCCACTGTACTGCTGTGGGGAGGGAAAAGAGTACACAAGGCTATGGCCAGCTGCAGCACTGCCCATTGCCGGCTCTGCTGTCAGCCTCTCATGATCCATTTGGAGCAGAAAGGAGAAAGTGGAAAGAAGAAAAGAAGGAGGTATTCACCTCTCATGGACAACATCTGCTGCTGAGCACCACAGGTCTAATTTGATAGAAGAGGGATATTCAATTGCACGTTTGAAGCACAAATTGACCTTGCTTTACCACAGAAAGAACAAGAAATCTGCAGCAAATAACCTCAAAAAAATCAACTGTGTTACTAAAATCAGGGTTCCCATTCGTGCTTCCTCTAGAAATATCTGCTGCGAATCAAACATGGGCACCTGACAAGCAGCCTGCTGCTGCAGCATACATTCTTCAGTCTGCTATTTCCACAGGCTATTACTTCCACACACAACAGAAATTACAAACTCCATCTTGCCATTTTATGTACCTCACTTATTTATCAGCATGCTATCTTTCAACTTCGAAGACAGTTTTTACCTCAGAACAACGACAGTGTAAGGAATCTCTGTATGATCATTTGCAGGTTTTTGAGCCACCAACATCAGTGGTGAACACACAGCTAACATTTCACTGCATGGAGAGGTACAGGTAGTCTCACTGCTGTGGAACAGTCTGTTCTGTAACTTACATTTGCCTTAGGTATGCTAAATTATACATCAACATCAATACATAAATTATACACCAACAGCTTCAGAAAGCAGAAGAGGATGTTCAGCAAATAAGCTGCTAGTATCCTGATGACTGGCTGAACAATTTCTGTGGATACTTCTAGTCTTGCTAACAGCAGCACTGCAGAACAAGTATCTAATGTTTAGAGGTCTCCTCTCTGAATTTCGCTCTAGAACAAGTAAGCAGGTATCACTAAGCAACAAGATAAATGAGAAGTTAGGACCTTGAATTTAAACGGCTAAGCTACATCTACAGAGCTAATGGAGCGTGTCCAGAGAAGGGCAACGAAGCTGGTGAGGGGTCTGGAGCACAAGTCTTATGAGGAGCGGCTGAGGGAACTGGGGGTGTTCAGTCTGGAGAAGAGGAGGCTGAGAGGAGACCTTATCGCTCTCTACAACTACCTGAAAGGGGGTTGTGGTGACGAGGGTGTTGGCCTCTTCTCCCAAGTAACTAGTGATAGGACAAGAGGAAATGGCCTCAAGTTGCACCAGGGGAGGTTTAGATTGGATATTAGGAAAAATATCTTCACTGAGAGGGTGGTCAGGCATTGGAACAGGCTGCCCAGGGAGGTGGTGGAGTCGCCATCTCTGGAAGTGTTCAAGAAACGTGTGGATGTGGCGCTTCAGGACATGGTCTAGGGGACATGGTGGTGCTGGATTAATGGTTGGACTTGATGATCTTGAAGGTCCTTTCCAACCTAGTGTTTCTGTGATTCTGTGAATCATCCTAATCTGCAAAAGGCTCCAGAGATTAGAACAGTCTGCTCATTTCTAGCCTCACCCTTCTAGTTCAGAGATATGTAACTCAAGTTCATTCATCTAAGAACTTACAAAGGGACAGCCTGCCTGAGCCCAACCATAGTCAAGTATATTAAACAGGAATGCTAATCAGCTGCTTTTCACATAACTACTCCAAAGAACCAGACTGGCTTGTGGTCTGAGGCCACAGAATCACAGAGTGGTTGAGGTAGGAAGGGACATCTGGAGGTCATCTGGTCCAACCACACTGCTCAGGCAGGGCCACCTGTAACTGCTTGCCCAGGATCATGTCCAGATGGCTCTAGAAGATCTTCACAGATGGAGCCTCCACCACCTCTCTAGGCAACCTATCCCTGTGCTCAGTCACCATGACAGTGGATAAGTGTCTCCCAATGTTCAGACAAACCCTCCTCTATTTCAGTTTGTGCCCACTGCCTCTGGTCCTGCCTGAGGACTGAGGATGGACATGAGGACATCCAGGACCTGAATGCCATACTAAAACTATGACAAATACTGCTTCTTAAAAGAGCTCTGCACTGAGAATAAAGAATGAGACAGAGACCACCACCTCTTCTTTTCCTTTAAAAGAGCTGAAGGCAAAGATCAGACAGTCCAGTTGCTGTGTCCAAGATCACCTCCTTAAAGAGCCTGGGAGGTGATGTACAGAAAACCCCAGACTGCAGGACAGCCTGGCTCCCAAGCCCAGTGATCAAACAGGCCCAGGAACCCATGCTGAACTTGGACCCCTCAAAAAGGCCCACAGGTTTTTAGCTTCTGCATGAAGACAACTTGCAAATTCTTCTTCCTTTGGAGGAAGGTCTGATTTACGATTGTCACAGCTGTCCTTCCAGAAGGAAAGGGTTTGACTGGCCACTCTCCACTTTCAACATCTGAAAGCAAGTGTGACAGTCTTACAGTGCAGGTATCTTTATAACAGGTATTGACATTCTTGGCTAAAATGTGAAAAAACTACTATTATGACAGACCCATGTTGACTTTATTTGGCATTTCAAGCTGTACGGAGTAGCAATTTGACCTGAGTATCAAGTCTACCTGAAGAAAAGTGGAGTTATATCAAACACCCAATAACATTTATGTAAGTAACTTTGTATACAGTGGCTTCTTCAGGTTTTCTTTTTTAAAATCCTCATTAAGACTTAAATGAGGTAAAAATAACAGAGCTCTGATGCTTTACCGGAAAAAGTTCTCAGCCCAAGTAATCCTTCTATCTCATTTTACCAGTAACCTTTTTATGAAAAATCACTTCCTTCCATGGAATAAGCAGCTATGTTTAGTCCATTAAACTGAAGAAAACCTCATAAAACTGAAAAGAAACATAAAGTGTCAAGGTGTAATAGTATATACTCCTGCAAAATTTACCCATAATACAGAAAACCTATAAAATTGCAAAGAATGTTAAGAAGCCTACCAGTACAGTACAAGAAAATACTGCAAAACAAAAAACATTTAAACTTAGTGGTATTCCTCCAGGCTAGAAGATAAAAACGCTATTCCTACAGAGCTCAGGAGTACTCAAACCGGAGTACGTTTGGCATTTCTTGGTGTTGAAGTTGTAAAATCCTGCGTGAGGGGTCACACACAGGTCTGGAGCCCTGCACTGCACCTTAAGTAATTTCTGCTAGTGGTTATCTGGAAAGATTAATGAGAGCAAAGAGAACATGGCATTTGCTGCGTCCCACTTGCTGAGGCTCCTGCAACAGGAAAAAATAGGGGTAAAACATACAGGAAATGTCACATCAGAGCACAAGGGTAGTCAGGTATGGATGCCATTAGCAGAAGTAACCAAAAGCAGAGGTATTTATGGAGAATGGGAAGAAATAAGAAGTCCAATTGTAAGCTTATTAATCTGACCTCAATAGCATGCAAGACTGTAAAATAAAATGCATGAATATATACATGAAAGCTATTCCAGCTAAAAGTGCTTTAGCATATGAAAACGGGCAAACTGGCCAAGAATACATTCAGTCACATCTTCAGTAATGTTCTTAAACCTCGCAGCAGAGATGCAATGCAAGGCAGGCTTCCAGAGGAGCTTGACTTGGAAAACACACTCAGGTGAGCAGAATATGTTCTATGATGGAGTTATTCTTCCTTAGGAGCCTGAAGAAGAAAAGGCCTAGACTTAATGCCTAAAAAAAAAAAAACTCTTCTCATATCTTCTGGTCTGATCCTTTTTTAATGAAAGGATAATTTTTCACAGAGCTTCTTTAACAGTCTTTTAGACAAGAGATATTGACTGCCATCACTCTAGAGTCTTAGCTCTCACCTCTGGCAAGCCTCACCCCATCTTCAACTGTGGGTCTTCTGTCCTTGAGTAATGCCGGCCCTCCAGGAACAACCCCACACCATGAGGACATGGCTTATACCCACAAATACAGGAGGAACACAAAGCCAAGCAACACCGGAATACCCGCTGTTGTCTACATATGTGAATTATGATCCTTGATTCAAAGCATGGGGAAAACAGAAGCCATAGCCAAGTCTTACTGACACTGCTAACCTAAGCATTAGGATAAAATAGTATGCTGTCTCAAAACAGTAATGTGAATGTTGTGCAGAATGAAATCATGAATCAAGCACTGTCTACATCTTATCCCAGTACACCAAGATTAACAGGAGCTTTTCAGATGTGTTTTGGACTTACCTGAATACATGTATTTTATATATATATAAATATACTCATTAGTAGGCTTATCCTGAATTTACAGCACTAACCACGTTGCCTTAAAGTGCCACTGCACCAGGGTGGGGTTAATGCCTTGGTGTACCAATCAGTTGTTTTATGACTGTTGCTCATTCAGGAGTTATACTAAATGTCCGACTAGAAGCAAAAAAACCCCCCATACATCTAGAAACAATTAAATCTCTCAAATTTCCACAATGAACTTGCCAACACACACCCCCCAGGAGGAAAACAAGAACAGATCACTGCTTTCTAATATATCCAATTTCTGAAGAAAGAACCACCAAACAAATGGATTTAGAGAGCAACAGCTAAATACCGAAGTTTGCATTTTAGCCTAGATGTAATTATCTAACCATTTCTAAGCACAGTAGAGCACTATTAAAAGTCCTGTATTTTCAGAAATTGTCTATTAACCACATCACCCAAGTATAGACAAAGTTAGTGCTCTGGGTTTTGCTCTCGTTTTTAAAAGGAAAAAACATTTGGGGGGGGGGGGAATTTTGAAGTCCAATAAGTTCTGAACTGCAAAACAACTTTGAACATAGCACACGCTTCAAATAACACACTCCTCTTAGCTCCCCTAACAAATAAGGAACACTGACTCAAAATTTGCTTAAGTACCAAAATCAAAGACTGGCAATCTATAGTTGCATGCAAGCAATTCTCCTATGTTCTAGTGTTCACTAGTAGCTAAGTTACATCTCTCACACAAAAAACCAAATCCAGTTTTCCTTACAGGTTGATTCCTTAAAAGCTCCAATCACATATTATGCTTTCTTACTTCCTAATGTAAAAACAACCCACATACAAATAAGTGGGATTAAAGCGTGATTCAGCTGCTGAATCTTAGATAACATAGTGCAGAAGACAAAAGAGATAGAAGTAAACTGAGCAGTTAGCCATGGCAGAACCTGCCCAGTAGAAATCTGCACCTTCGAGACACATTTCAAGTGCTTCACAGAAAAGGGTCTCCAAGAAGGACAGCCACAGCAACCTTGAACCACTACCCTGAACTTTCAGTGGGTTTTCCAGCATCATCTAGAACTGATGGGGGAGTTGAATTTGGTATAAAACCAATGTCAAGGTTTGGATACGGCACTAACTTTCACAGAAAGTATAGGACAGCATGCTGCTGTGGTTTAGCACCAGCCAGCAAGTAAGCACCATGCAGCCGCTCGGTTGCCAATCCTCCAGGTGGAATGGGGGAGAGAACTGGAAAAAAAACAACTCTCAGGTTGAGATAAAAACAGTTTAATAGGACAGCAAAGAAAGAGGAAATACTACTACTACTACTACTACTACTGATAAAGGAATGTACAAAAACAAGTGATGCACAATGCAACAATCGCTTACCACCCAGTGATCAATAGCCCATCCCTGAGCAGCAATTTCCTCCAACTCCATTTTTATATGCCGAGCATGACATTATATGGTATGGAAATCTCTTTCACCAGTCTGGGTCAGCTGTCCTGGCTGGACCCCCTCCCAGCTCCTTGTGCACCTCCCCGCTGGCACAGCATGGGAAGTTGAGAAGTCCTTGACTTGGTATAAGCACTACAACTACTTAGCCACAAGTAAAAACATCAGTGTGTTATCAACATTATTCTCATACTAAACACAAAACATGGCACTCTACCAGCTATCAGGAAGAAAAGTTACTCTGTCCCAGCCAAAACCAGGACACATGCCCACCCTCAATTTCTCCTAACTAGAGAAGAATTATCCATGACAACTATCATTTAAGAGCTTCAGTTGCTGTATTTATACAAGTGATAGCAAATTTGCAGATGACACCAAGCTGAGTGATGTGGTTGACATGCCTGAGGGACAGGATGCCATCCAGAGGGACCTGGGCAAGCTCCAGGAATGGAGCCATGGGAGCCTCGTGAGGTTCCACAAGCCCAAGTACAGGGTCCTGCACCCAGGCTGGGGCACCCCCCAGTATCAATACAGGCTGGGGGATGAAGGGGTGGAGAGCAGCCCTGCCCAGAAGGACTTGGGGGTACTGGTGGATGAAAAGCTGGACATGAGCTGGCAACGTACACTCGCAGCCCAGAAGGCCAACTGTACCTTTGGCTGCATCCAAAGCAGCGTGGCCAGCAGGTCGAGGGAGGGGATTCTGCCCCTCTGGTCTGTTCTGGTGAGACCCCACCTGGAGTCCTGCGTCCAGCTCTGGAGCCTTGTGGAGAGCTGACGCTGGATGGATGTTAGGTGCCCACCAAAGCCTGCACTGCAGGGGCACAGCCTGCCTCACCATGGTCTTCACCACAGGCTGCAGCAGAATCTCTGCTTCAGCACCTGGAGCACCTCCTGCCCCTCCTTCTTCACTGACTTTGATGCATGCAGAGATGCTTCTCTCACATGTTCTCAATTCTCTCTGCATCTGCATGCTGGTTTCCCCCCCCCCTCTTCTTAACTATATTATCACAGAGGCACTACCACTATCAGTGATGGGCTTGGCCTTGGCCAGCAGCAGGTCCCTCTTGGAGCCAGCTGGCATTCGCTTTACGAGA
>NW_010554156.1:4735-7697 GCF_000687285.1 Phaethon lepturus | reverse complement strand
GGTCCAGAGGAGGGCCACAAAGATGATCAGGAGGGCTGGAGTACTTCTCCTATGATGATAGGCTGAGAGACTTGTGGTAGTTCAGTCTGGAGAAGAGAAGGCTCCAGGGAGACCTTACTGCAGCTTTCCAGTACTTAAAGGGGGCCTACAGGAAAGATGGGGAGGGACTCTTTGTCAGGGAGTGTACTGATAGGACAAAGGGTAAAGGTTTTAATTTAAAAGTGGGTAGATTTAGACTAGATCTAAGGAAGAAATTTTTGACAGTGAGGGTGGTGAGACACTGGCACAGGTTGCCCAGAGAGGTGACAGATGCCCCATTCCTGGAAAATTTCAAGGTAAGGTGGGATGGGGCTCTGAGTACCCTGATCTACTTGAAGCCACCCCAGCTCACGGCAGGAGTGTTGGGACCAATGACGGCAGGAGTGTTGGACTAGATGACCTTTAAAGGTCCCTTCCAACCCAAAGATTCTATGATTCTATAAAAAATGCAATCCACAAACTCAATTAATTGTTTACAGGATGGCTTTAATAATGAGCATTTGCCTTAGCTAAAGTAGCAGTGAAATCTCACAGCTTCCCAAAACAAAGTTCTGCTGAGAATCAACATTACCTAGGCTCAGGTTTAAGTTCTCTGTGAAGCTTTAAACATGGATCAAGTCATGAATTACAAACTACTGCTAAGTTGCAAGCTGCAGGCATTAAGCCCAGTTCCTCCTCCTTTCCCAGTCTGGGTTATTAGATATTATACAGGCCACTAATAACTGCTTGGTTATTAAAAAATGTGGTAGGTTAACTGATACAGTAGGTCAGTACCTTTCATAAGAGAAAGGTAGTACTGGTCAGGTGGGACCAGCCTACTATTGCCTGTCTACTGTTAACTGATATACTAACCAGTTGCCAGTTGCTCAAATTGTTCCTAATACTGCTCCTGGCCATTTGCTAGATTTCTACCAGTTTGCTGCCTCACTCCTTGTGCTACAGAGAATTTTTTTTCATTATCTTTTCTCTACCCTGCACATTCATTACATAGTCACAGCAGCCTTTCAAATGCTGCCTTTATACATGATATAGAGTAAGGACTGAAATGTTTTGCATATTGTAGCATTTCGTATGCCGTAACTTCTGTGGTAGCTGACTTCAATTATTTCTTCACTTGGTATGTGAAACCTGAAGAATTGTGGAATTCCTGAAGCTTTACAGAAATGCTGCTTTGAGGGAAGAATTTGATCTATACATGAACAAAATTTAAAAAGCTACAAACTATCTTCTAATTCTTCATCTACCACATTAAAGTATTATTGTCATTTTAACCACAACTGAATAACACACATAGTGGTTTGTAATTCAAAGGCTAATGCAGAGCAAATTGTTGTGTTAACTGTAAACAGAGCAGTAACTACTTTCTGCACTAACAGGTTTCTAGAAGCCCAGTGCAATCCAGGCAATTCAATCATTCAGTTCTCATGAACTGAGCAGGACACCAACATAATGTCATAAATCACAACTGGCTAAGTACTTAAAAACAGTATTAAAGTAACTTCCAAAAAGCAGCTTTTTTTAGCTATACAAAATATCAGATACTTGGTGAGATAGCCCATGAAGTTTAATTTAGGTACACTGAAATGTTCTACTTTTGCATCTATCTGCTCTATATGACTGTGTATACTTGAATGGTATGCTAGAAAAACAGATGCTATGAAAAAAGGAATTACTACATCCCATTTGTTTCCATAATTTTCCAGACTCCCCTTATGACAGAACAACAACCTAGAAGGACCTTTTCAATAAAGATGCAACTGAAGTTACTTAACATTGATGCAAGTATATAAAATTTCAAAGGTAAACAAATGCACATTGTGGTTGTGTAAATTGAAAAACATTTACATCCATCTCAATTTCCAGTGGACTAGCTTGAAAATGTTTTGGAAAAAGTGTCTTTAGCTTTATATAATCTTGGTGTACTACAACCTATATCTTGAATTCTGTATGCTTCAAATTCAGTAGCTTGAGATTATCTCTCTCCCCTCTTTTCAGGGTGAGGTAGAGCCAAATACAGTCCTACCAGTTTTTAAACACTTTATATGGTCCCTAAAACAACATCTACTAAAATAATTCACATTACAAAATAAGCAGAGATGGGTAGTCTCAATCCAACAGAACAATGAAAAGCTTCACAGTATCACTTTATTCATTACATAAGTTTCCATGCAAAGATACTACCCTCAAATGCATCACTGTATATTTGGATCCACAAGAGAACACAGGGGTAAATACCCTAATACTTACTGCTTTTTAGAATAGTTCAACTTCCCCCTTCCCCCTCAAAAAACACCATTTTTGAAAAAAAAAAAAACTCTGAATTATCTGATTTCATTTCAAAATTAGAATTCCAATGAACTTTGAAGTTTGCATATTGCTTTTTCCTTCTGCTACCTTCCTTCCATCTGTAAAAATCCTAGTGTTTTGAAAATTTTGAGTAACATTTTCTAAATAGAGTTCTAGTGGATCACAGGCACCTGGATTGAAATGCAGTTCGCTAAAACAGAAAGCTAAGAATGAAATACCTGGCTAATTTCCAAAAGTCCAACTTGGGGTGGTGGTGTGACATTCACAAACCTGAAACACTAGTACTTAGGAAACGTAATTCAAAAGTAATAATAAGAATGTGTCTTTCACCATTTAATGTGAAAGAATGTAAAGAATTTTTTTCTGTAATTAAAAATAAACCAAACAACAACAACAAAAAAATCACTTATCAAGTTACAGCTAAAATAGTACATTTCCCCCAAGAGAGAATTTTCTAAGAAACATGAAAACTTTAACATGCAGATTCACAACAGCTGGTGCTGTAAGACTCTAAATTGTGGTAGGGGATAGCGCTCTTCTACACACGCACCTGCCAGCACCCTCCACAGTTTTGTTTTGGTGCACAAGCACATACGAGGTCCAGCTGAAGCTCTCC
>NW_010554156.1:0-4709 GCF_000687285.1 Phaethon lepturus | reverse complement strand
AACTTGCTGACCAGCCCTGCTCAGCACACTGTTGGTGTTCTGTGCTGAAGAGGAGTTCATGCTGTGCCTCTTTTAGGGGCAGCAATACCCTGCTAACAGGTTACCTTTTCTCTACCCAGATACCAGTTTTCAAGAAAGCTACATGAACTTCACGTTTTTGAGATGACCATCCCTGCCAATTTGTTGCAGTGGTTCAAGAGAGCCAAAACTTGTTCCAAACCTCAAACTCCTTTGCCTCCCTCCCTGCTCCAAATAAAGACACATAAACGAGCCACAACAATATCAGCTGTGGTACACACTGAATCATCTTCCTCCAGCAAAGACCAAAATGAACATAACTTTTCATCTGACAAGACGTTTTCAAAGGTAATTAAAACTGCACATGAAGTGTGTTTGAATAGCTAAACTGTTGCTCTTCCCCAAATACCTTCCAGCAGTGAGAAGTCGGCAGCTACATCTCAACTGCACTACCAAACAAAAAACCAGGACCGAAAAAATTAGCTTTTTCTAGTACTGGCACATTAAGTTTTCTTAGCTTACATAAGGACAACAGCAATGCTTGCTTCTGCATGGGTTTGCTGAGTGTGAAACAGTCAGAACATAGCAGCCTTCAGTATTAGTTGACTGGATCATTCTTTTTTGTAACTAGCCGTATTTAGATGCCAATACCAATAACAGGTCTGAGGAACTTCAAATTGCTGTCGTTTCTGGTAAGTGAACTGTTTGTAGGGACTTAAGATTTTCTTAAGCATTAAGAAAAAGTTACTTAAATTATTTAAGACTAGTATTTTTATTTAACTTAAAGCTGGTAACTGCAAGTGTTAGAAATTCAACAGTCTCTTTAAATCTCATGAAGGCAAATAAAACTATTCCTTGTGTGATTTGATGCACAGAATTTACTGATGCAGCACTTTAAAAAGTGCTATGTCATTTTGTGGCATTTTTCTTTCCTACTATTAGAAACCTCCCATTTTCATAGGTTTCTAGTTTCCCTTCTGAACTAAACACTCTGAAAACCTCCCCTGTACAGCAGCACTCATAGAGTGCTTAACCATGCTTTTCAGAATAGTTCAGAATTAGAAGACTAATTATGATAGTCATATGTGTTTAGGTACAGTTATAAACAGATTTAAGAGATTCATCTGTACATGTGTAAGAGTATCTGCCACAAGATACATAAAAATAACCACCTGGAGCAAGCATGCATAGCACGTATGTAGAGATGCAATGAAAGGTTTAAACTTCACAGATCTACTAAACACCCTTTCAAGTGTCTGTCCTTCCTCTCCATCTCTACCCACCTGTTCCCCTCTTCTGCTGTCTGGACTGCTTCTTCACCTCTCCCATCTCTGTTTGCACAGATAAAAGATTCAGGAATCGTGACCTTGAAGCTTTGACTCTGCAACATTTTCTGTCTTAATACATAAACAGACTGATTGCAACAGCTAAATTCAGGTCTGCTCTCCTGTCTCGGTGATCAGGCACAACTGCTTGAGTCCACAATGATCATTATTTGTGCTACAATAAAATCTGAAGCTTCCAAGGAGAGCTACTAGTTATCTTCTACGAACTTGCAAACATCTCTTCTGTTTGCAGCCAGTAGGCAAACAAGCTCAGGTATGGCTTCTCAAATTCGAGCTTCCAATATCGCTTTCAAACTGAATTTCTGTATTTGAGGTAGCCAGCATCTGGACATCTGAGTATCTGTGACAGACGACAACACCACCATGCTCCTTTGCTGGTAAGGGCTCCTTCATGCCCCTGTACTAGGCACTGGTGAGTCTGCACCTCAAATACTGTGTTCAGATTTGAGTCCCTCAATACAAGAAGGACGTTGAGGTGCTGGAGCATGTCCAGAGAAGGGCAACAAAGCTGGTGAGGGCCTGGAGAACAAGTCTTATGAGGAATGGCTGAGGGAACCAAGACTGTTAGTCTGGAGAAGAGAAGCCTGAGGGGAGACCTTATCACTCTCTACTACTACCTGAAATGGGGTTGTAGCAAGGTGGATGTTGGTCTACTCTCCAAGTAACTAGCAATAGGACAAGAGGAAATGGCCTCAGGTTGTACCAGGTGAGGTTTAGACTGGATATTAAGAAAAATCTCTTTCCTGAAAGAATGGTCAAACATTGGAACAGGCTGCCCAGGGTGGAGTCACTACCACTGGAGGTGTTCAAAAAATGTGTACACATGGCACTTCGGGACATGATTTAGTGGGCATCGTGGTGTTGGGTTGATGGTTGGACTTGATGATCTTACAACCTTTACGATTCTATGACTCTAAGCCAGCTCTAGGGTCATCTGAGCTTAAGCCCCTGCAATGTAAAACTATCCACACCACCACCCTCCCATCTGGGTTAGCTTACAGCATCAGGTGAGCCAAACCTTTCCTATGTGCTTTTGCTTTCACTCTTTGCTGCTTGCCCCAACAGCAGGCTTTCACGTGAGCCTCAACTTCCAACCTGCCCTCTGTGCAGCTGTTTGGCATGACTGAGCTCCCCACACCAGATTCCTGACCGCATCAATTCACAACCTGCAGCATAAACTGAGCATCACACTGGGTAGCAGCAGTATGTATGTATGCAGTACATACAGCAGTATGTAGCGGGGATTTGCTACATATCCATAGGCAGCATCTGGCCTCATTTATTGGAGACCAGCAGCCTTGGGACCTACTTCTCAAGTCTCCCCAGGAGAAGCAGGGAAACAGGGAGCACAGAGTGCAACTAATCTCAGAAAGCAAAACATATAATGTTCCCAAGCTGCCCGCAAAGGACACAGCAAAGAGGAGGAAGAATACTTTGCAGCAATCACTCTGCTAAGAAGTGATCTCTGTTCATAACAGAGTAAGTGTCTCCTGAAACTTCACCTAGCATATTTGCTGAGGTTGCCATTAGCTCAAAGTTTGAGGAAAAAATCTGAGACCAGAGTCACAGCAAAATGTAAATACAGACATTTTTACAGGTCAGCTCAAAAATTTGTGAAACAGGCAAGTAAGGAGAATTCCTTCACTGTCTTATTTGCTATTTCAAAAATACAATTCTGGAATAGCTTTTCAGTGTGTTCTTGCACAAATCTCTGTATTCCCACCCATACAGCAAGAGCCTAACTTAATGTTGCTAACACGCATAGTTAGGGGAAGGCTAGATTAAAAAAAAGCACCAGTCCTAGAATAAAATAGATTCTCCCAAATATGGAGAATTATCTTATACCTGTAAGTTTATCCAAAGGGACAAACTCCAAGGTGTTTCTGCAACAACTACAATCAGACACTGTGCATTCAGTTACTTTTTTTAAAATGCATCTTCAAACTGATACAGGTTACCAATCATGCAAAACATGCATTCTTGTAAGAGAAACTGCAGCTACCAACACATTCAGTCAAGAGCACCTTTAGGGACGTGCAACACTAGCGACACTGCTCACTAACTGATTCACCGTCCCAGTCTTGCCTGCACACAAGTGGCTAGGGGAAGGCAAGCAAACACACCATTTTGTTTTTCTTGGTTTTAGCTGGGCACTGAGGACAACTTTATTCTCTCTACTCAACAGCAACAGAAGTTTCCTCAAGAGAAGCTTAAATGAAGACACAAAAGCAGTGTTACAGATGAGCTCTGAGAGACACTGCTTTTCCATAAGCACTGTATGAGAAGAAGTACGGGGACATGTTAGCAACAGAAACTTACCTGTGTGTGAGAATACGAACACAGGCTGATGTTTCCACATTAAACTTGGTGCCAAATGAAAACTGACTAGAGAGCTTCAAAAAACACATAAAAATGTTTGGACAGGAATTACATAAGATGTGGATGACCAACTGAAGTATGCAGAAAAATGTAAGAACCATCTTGCTTTAGAAAAGGTACTTTCTAGCCTACTGCTTTACAAAGCAAGGCTATGCAATCATGTCCCAGCAACGTAAATTAAGCACACTTGCAGGTTTAATTCAAACATCACTAACAAACGGAGATCCGAAGTATTTCCAGTTGTAAGAGACCAAAGACTAGACAAACCCAAATTAACGGTCTTACTCAGAATAAAGACAATAATATGAGCTCATGACCTGGTCTGCACAGACTGCTGGCAACAGAAGTAACTCCAGCAGATACCATCTTTTAGCCCACTAGTGGCAGGTAAGCACTGGAAGGAGACAGTCACAGGGTATATAGCAGATCGAATGGGATCACTGAACTTGGTGGAGATGAAGACACGAGACACTGGGTGCACATATTAACTCTTAGAGATACCTGTTTTCCTTAGCATTGATCCCTCATTAATGGAACAGTCACCTCTTTTTGTACTACATGTTTCTTAAAGACCAAAGAACAAGGCTTTTCTAAAAACTGCAGCAAGACAGATAGATATGAATGAGAGATTTGGCTGATTAGCTGGAGGAGTTGTTAGATAAATACCTGAAGGATAAAGGGAGGAAGCAAGGGGAGGATACGGAGCAAAGGAGCAGGAGAAAATGAGAATGAGTCCTCCCTAAGTCTCAGAGGGGATTTTCACAACACAGTGCCTTCCTCAGCATGCCCTTCTCTAAATATAGTCTTTATACTACACACTGCAAGGACAAAAATGCAGTTTGCTGAAGGCTGCTGGAATCGCTCCGAGGATAAAACCCAAACACACCTACTGCAGAAATCCCTCGGCAGTTCGTCGGCAGCTCGCAGCGGACGGCGGCGGGCCGGCCACGCGGCCCCTCTCAGCTG
>NW_010554155.1:13068-72774 GCF_000687285.1 Phaethon lepturus | reverse complement strand
AACCTAGTGTTTCTGTGATTCTGTGATGTCCTTCTATGTACTTAACACTGCTTGGAGTTTTGGCTTTACTGGAGATTGGTCATACTTACTACATATATCTCGTGATGCATTGAGTATTTCCATGTTTGTGAGTGGGGCACAGTGTATGCAGATGTTCACCACATAGGTGAGTTTAGTACTATAGAGGAAAATCTTCAATCTCTTGTTTTCTTGAATGGGATAAAATAACTCCGTTCAATTTAAGTTTTTATTGGATCTTGCATCTTAAAGGTTTTAGCAAGTAGTTATCAGCATCCTGAAAGGATGTTGTACACAAAGGGTAAAAAAACACCCTGAAGACAGTCAATGGTTGTTCTAAATGAATCCTGTGTTATTACTCACACTGGAAAATTGTTTGTAGTCCTTAGCTGGGAACACTTTTATATTTTGCCTTGGTCTAGGCATTATCTCATGCTTATTCACGTGGTTATACATTTACTTTCCAAGCAAAAAAAAATCATGTGCAATCATTGAGCTGTTAACTGTCAGAGTACAGCATATTCAAGGGGAGTCAGACTTAAAATTACTGCAAAATGTTGGCATGTTAGTTCCAAGGGTGTATTCAAGAAGCACTTTATAGTTTCCATTACTTCCCAAACCTAAAGGTCAATGTTTGAAGGGAAGTAGCTCCCAAGACAAGTTGTCTTCATATCTGACAGTTATTACTCCAGACATTTCAGTTATGTTTTATTAAAGTTTTTTTAAAAAGTTGCAGTCTGGGTTTCACATGTAGGAATATGATCAGTTGACAGGTAGTTTTTTAAAATAGTCCCATTATGCAGCAGCTAACACATAATGTGGTGGTGTTTTTTTTAATCTTGGAAGTATTAATCATTCATATTTTGTTACCTTGGAACTTTTGCTGACAGTAATATCACAAGCACTCCTGCAAGCCTTGCATTTATTTTGGAGGTTTTTGCTAAAAGCACATTTATCTGGATCTACCTTTCATAACATTTGTAGAAACTTCTCTGGAGGTTATCGAAAAGGTTGCATGGGGGTTTTTTTCAGTGTTACATGTTCATGCTATGTATACCTTCTGATTAACTTTTCAGAAAAAGAGCTTCACACTCCTACTTTAAAGATTTTCCTTAAATGAGCTTCGTTCTGGACTAATATTTGAGTTGGAAACCCAAATGTAAATGCAGATTATTTGACAAAAAATGCCAGTGAATTAAATTAAAAATCCTTTGCAGGCATCCTTTCATACTTTTGAGAGACTCAAGCCTCAAACACAAGTAAGTTATTATGTGATAAGTTTGTGTGTCAGTTGATTTATGGTAACGGCCCATGTTCTGTTCTTAGCCTGTAGGAAATGCATTCTGATTTAAGCTATATTATTAGGCTTTCCCTCTGAAATCTAATCTAACATAGTTGTGAAATGTTCATGTATTTAAGCCCTGAGACCTGAATCCAGATGTTATATCTAGAGTCTATTGTGTTATTGCCATACTACAGTTAGATGAAAAACAAGGAAGAAAACAAGTTTAGAACTCCAAGTAAAGCTTATTTCCTAATTCATTTAGGGCAGTTTTTAAAACAATAAATTGTGCAAGTGTTTTACGCCGCTTCCTAAGGAACGAAAGCTTATGTGATCATGCTGTGTGCCTATGACTGCCAGTATCTTACCTCCTCCCCTTTCCCCCAATAACTTTTGAAACTACTGGCCAATTTCAAACAGATTTGACAGGAGTAAAGGTCTCAAAGATATCAGATTCCTACTAGTTTCATGGAAATAGGTGTCTGGATGGAGAAGAGAGACCCTATTCATATGTCTGCTTTGGAAAAACTGTGGAATGAGATCAACTGTATTATTAGACACTAGCAAATCCTCATGGGAAAGAGAAGTTATGAATGCACTAAATAAGGGAAAGGCTTGGACTGGATTTCTCACCTTCTTAGACTTTAGGGGATCCAGCACAAGAGTCATAACCATAGAAAAACAGCCTTTGGTAGTTCCATTGCTCACAGGCCTGCTTGCTGCTCAGTGAGGTAGGGAAGTAGCTGATTATTCCTGAAGCCATTGAATTAATGAGGAAAAAGGTGAAAAAAAATCTTTTGAGGATGTCCTGCTTCAATTGTCTTTGTAAACTCACTTCAGAGGCAGACTGCTAGCAGAGTTGAATGAACAGTATTGCCTGAAATACAGAAGGGAATGATAAAAGAGGAGAAGCATATGAGAAGATAAAGCGCTTGGATGCATGCATAAAATGCAAACCTGACAGTTTTTGCATGGCAAAGTAGTAATTTCATCCCAGATTCAATAAACTGCTGGAATTGTTTGTTCTTTACATAATCGTGACTGTTTTCACTATTTGTGGAACTATAATGTATAGTTGCCCATTCCACATTTATTATTCTAATAAGTAACTAGTGCACCTGATCTTTCCAGACCTTTGCCTTTGGCCTTTCTACTCCAAATGCTCAGACATTTGCAGTGAAATGGAACGTTGTAGCTGATTACCATTGGGAAAGAATTGGAAGAAATACCTAAATACTACAGGTGCTGAGTATTACTGCTGCAGTGCATTTTAGGATTCAGTGTATTTCTAATTTTAAGGGATTGGTTGCATAGTGGTCAAGAAATTTGAGGGGAAAATTAATAGCAGCTTTTCATAGCTTAGCACCTTGAGAGATGGATGTTGCTTTAGTGCAAGTGCTGTGTAACTTTACTCAGTTCATGCTGTTTTTTAGATATGATTTGGTTCTTGTTGGTATATATATTGAGATATATGTATGTGTTTAAGGCTGGAGGAGGAAGTACTCTCATGAGAAACATTTTTTTAGGGTAAGTTTGAGAAAATGATTACAGAGCACTTTAGGGTAGTGAATCATAGCCTGGATAGATCTTGACCAGACCATGTCACAGCTGTCAAAATTCAGTAGCTAAGAGCATTTCAGCATGGGTGGGATTAAGCTTGAAGTAGTAGCTGATTGTATAGATATGTGAAATGTCATGTTTCTGAGGACTGTAAAGATTAAACAAGGAATTTTTCCAAAGGCTTTAAAGACAGACATATAGCTACAATGCCATTCATGAAAGAAATTGATTAGTTTCATGCTCAGTAAGTATCTTCCCAGCACCCACACATCTACTCTTACCTATCTATATGGCTTACTTTTTTTTTTTTATTTAAAGGGGGTATTTAAGCCATATCTGATGTGCTTATTATTTTCATTTAAAATTTTTTTTGAAGTCCAAAACTACCTGAAGAACCAGGCCTCCTGAAATATAGATAATTCCTGTATCCTGGTGGTTCTTGCACAGTGAAAGAAAGAAATGAAACTTGCAAATAGACTTTTGATGAATCAGAATATTGATGATCTGCAAATGTCACATAAGTTCTATGTCTATTTTCTAGAGTCTACAGTCTACTTAGTCACGATATATATTCAGAATTATGTGTATACTTCTGGTCATCCGCAGTCAAGAAATGCAAAATGAAATTGGGAGGAAGCTTGTAAAATATGAGGAATAGAGAATCCAACATATATGTAGCCAAAGGTATGACATTGTGCTGCGTCCAAGGGTGCTTAGAGAGCTGGCCTTTATGAGACTGCTCCCTCTCAAATTTGAAAGCTTCAAGAGACTGGGAGAGGTCCCAAACAACTGGAGAATGGCAAACCTTCCATGAGTCTTCAAGAATGATGGGTTGATGCTGAGAGAAACTACAAGTTGGTCAGGCTCACTTTGATTTCTGATGAGTGTCCTGGTTTCGGCTGGGCTGGAGTTGGTTTTTCTTCCCAATAGCTGGTATAGTGCTGTGCTTTGGAGTTGGTATGAGAATGATGTTGATAACACACTGAAGTTTCAGTTATTGTAGTGCTTATACTCAGTCAAGGACTTTTCCAGCTTCTCCTGCTCTGCCAGTGAGGAGGTGCACAAGCATCTGGGAGGGGACACGGCCAGGACAGCTGGCCCAGGCTGGCCAAAGAGATATTCCCCACCATATAACGTCATGCCCAGTACATAAACTGGAGTTGGTTGGGAGGTGGCAATCGCTGCTTGGGAACAGGCTATTGATCACCAGGTAGTGAGCAGTTGCTGTATTGGGCATCACTTGTTCTTGTACATTCCTTTGTCAGTATTATTATTACTTTTATCATTGTTGTTTCCCTCTCTCTTGCTGTCCTATTAAACTGTTTTTATCTCAATCCATGAGTTTGTTCCAGTTTTCTCCCCCGTCCCACTCTGTTGGGCAGGGGAAATGAGTAAGTAGCTGTGTGGTACTAATTGCTGGCTGGGGCTAAGCCACCACAGAAAGTCATGGAGCTACTCCTCTCAGAGCATATTTCTGTGCACGTGAAAGAGAAGGTGGTGATTGGGAGCTGTTGCCGTGGATTTACCAAATGTAAATGGTGCCAGACCATGCAGACTGTGTCTGCCTCCACCATGCTTTTGGTGATAAAACAACTGGATTTGCACCTGAAGGGAGAGCAGAGAATGCCATTTGTCTGGACTGTGGCAAGGCTTTCAGCACTGTCTCCCACAGTATTATGTCCAGATTGGGCTGTTATGGTTTGGATGGGTGGAGAATGAAATGGATAGAAAAGTGGTGGGGTGATGGGACTTAAAGGACAGTGGTTAGTGGGTCATATGGGCCTGGAGGCTGGTAACAGGTGGAGAGGAACAGTGGTCTCTCCAGGGACCTGTCCTGCTTCATATCTTTTAACAGTAACTTGGAGGAGGAGGTGGAGTGCACATCCATTGAGTTTCTAGTTGGTACCAATCTGGAGTGACCAGTAGATGCCCTCAAGGGCAGGACTGCCACCCAGAGACACCAGACTGAGGGAACGGGCTGACAGGAGCCATAGGAAAGTCAGGAGATGAATGCAAAGCCCTGCCCAGGGCTGAGAGAGCCCCTGCAAGGCTGTGGGCTGGGGTCGGTGGGGCTGGGGAGCAGCTCTAAAAGTGAGGCACTGGGTCCTGCTGGGCAGTGAGCTGAGTGTGAGCCCTGGCAGCAGTGGAGGCCAACAGCATCCCAGGCCATATCGACAGGAGCACAATTAGCAGAGCATATGAGGGGGCTATCCTTCTTTATTTGGCATTAGTCAGTTTGATACAGCATCTAGTTTTGGGTTCCCAGCACAAGGAGAACACTGATCAGCTGGAATAAATCCAATGGAGGGCTGTCAGGGTGGTCAGGGCCTGGAGCACTTGTCCTGTGAGGAGAGGCTGTGGGACAGGGCTGCTTTAGCCTGTGGAAGAGTTAGCTTCAGGTGTGACCACCTAGTACCTTCCAGGAAGTTACTGAGAAGACAGAGCCAGGCAATTTGCAGTGGTGTATGTTAGAAGGATGAGGAACAGCAGACATAAACTAAAACCACAGTTTCCAATGGGATATAGTGGAAAGGGTTTTCACTAATAGACCAGTCAAGAGTTGGGACAGGTTGTCTGGAGAGGTTGTGTGGTCTCAGTGCTTGGACGTTTCCAAGACCCAACATGACGAAACCCTGAACAACCTGCTCTGATCTCTGAGCTGGCCCTGCTTGGCAGGAGGTTGAATTATAGCCCTCCAGAGGTCCCTCCAAATCAATAACTCTGTGAAGAGCTTGCAAGATAGGAATCAGCTTCCAGTGTGGCTGCAGTGTGCAGGTTGATGAGGGATGTAGGGAGTAACTTTTAAGTGGCAGAGCCTTATTTCTGCCTCTTTCCCCAGGATCCAAATATTCCCTCAAAAGGGAAACTTGAGAGCTCCTCCTGCAGTGTGATTTGGTCCTTCTTAATCTAGTAAAATACAGTGACTTCTGCTGCAAACGTGATAGAGCACTATTCCAGGGACTACTGTGGTTGCCTCTGTACTGGTAAATTGAAATTTCCTGGGAATGTTCCCAGGCACAGAGGCCTTACTGGTGGGGAACCATCCGTGTCTATGCTGTTAAACTCTCTCAGCCTCCAGAAGAGGGTAGCTGCATTCAAACTGCTTCTTGAAGAGTGGTCCTTGGGATGCTGCAACACCTGTGATATGCCTGCAGAGTGTTTGGTGAGGTGGTTGCTGGCATGGGCCAAGGACAAGCTGTGGCCATTCCAGTGCTTAGACATATGTAATACTAGTGTATTCTAGTACCTGGCGATGTTCCCAACTTCTGCTTAGTTTACTGTACAGATGTAGCCTCCTTGCACTGCAGTCAAAAGGGGGCCACAGTGCCATGAGTGTGTGGGTTTGAGGGTGTGAGAAATAGTGAAGCCCTCTCCAAAATATTTGTGAACCCCTGCCATACAAAACAGTGAAACAAGATGGAATTTCATCAGTTGATGTGGAGATAATACGACGGCAATTTTTGTGGAAGGTTTCTGCAGCATGTAGTAAAAACCTGAGAAAAATAGCAATCACTTATGTCAGCTGCTTTGCTCTAGAATAGATATAATGCCTCTGTGAAGAAGGAGGATACTTTTTTTTGAGAATGAGGTAATACTTTTCTCATAAATAAGATTTCAGGAGTGAAAGGCAAGAGTGGAGAAGGGCAGGTTTTTTATCTTAAACTTGATTTTTATAACTGGTGATCATATTTTTATACTGACTGATGTAACCAGCAAGATTTCTTGGCTTCCATGGTACTTTGTAATTTTTCTAGCTTCCTAGAGTTTGCTGTTACAAAAGCAACTTCTGCTTTCACATTGTCATCACTGTATTGTGCAAGTCTAGTGTACTCGTTTTATTACCACACCCAGGGATGTCATGGTTACTGTTGAATGATTTCCCTGGAGATAATAGTGGCACAGCTTTAAAAAATCAAGACCACTCACTGATTGACTTAAGGAATAAAAATGGTATAATGCTTTCCAGATTCAAACTTGTAACAATACTTTCTTTGTATAGGCAACGAAGTGTCAGCATCCTTCATTTGTAGGTCATATTTTTTAACTCTGTACATGAATTTTCATTAACATTTTCCTCTTTTAAATTCATAGGTAATTTCATAGTGAAAACCTGTTTGTATGGAAGTTCTGTTTCTTAATTCAGAGTCTATGCGTATGTGGAGTAGAGGAGGTAGCTGATATTTAACCGACAGTAGCAAAGCTGGTTCTGGAAATCACTGCCTGTCTGTCTTGCAGGAGTTCCAGCTCTCAGCTGGGAAAAGCAAGTTGCTGTAGCTTACAGTGCCTATTGTAATGCAAGCATGTGAGGAACTTCTTACTTTTGAATTAATGTAGCATTCAGCGTTGTCCTGTATGTTATGACTAATCTCTAACTCTGTGGTAGAGAATTTACTTTCAGTACCAGCTGTAGGCAAGGTCATCAGTAGGTTACTTCAGGATAGTTTAGCTGATAGTTTTAATCTCTTGTCCTAGCAAGATTTTCTAGGTATAAATTTGTGAAAGCACTGAAAAGAAGTGAGTAAAGTATTGTTTTGGTTTGGTTCTTGAGATTATTAGGATGGCATATTGAGTATTGAAAACATGTGGTTTCAGACTGTGGGATTTTTATTTATAAAAAACACCCTGATTTCTCCTCCATCGTCTGTAGTTCTCAAAGACGCAGTTGAACTGGCATTGATAGTTAGCATGGAAAGACCAAGCTCTACTAAGACTAAGCTCTGCTGTAGAAATAGCCCTTTCAGAGTAGCTCCCTTCCAGCGTAGGAAAGGCGTTGAGAGATGCTCAGGATAGGGCAGTGACAAAAGGATCTGTTGTTATATGGGTCTGCAGGGCTTTCCTGCTTGAACACAGGGGTCACATCTGCTAGTACAGACAGCGGGTCTTGATAAAGACAGAAAGGGGCTGCACAGCTGCTCCGTGCTGGTGGGCTGCTGTGGAATTTCGCCCCCCCCCTCAAATTCTCCATTAATATTTCCCTGGTGAAAGGACATTTGCTTAGACAGTACCTTGCAGGAGACGGCATCTGTCTGCAAGGATGTAGATGTTATTAACTATGCTAACCCAGCTGATTGTTAACACAGTTTGAAATACTAAGATGAGAAGCAGAGCTCAAGTATCTCTGAGTCCTACTCTGGAGGCATAGGAAAATGAGTGAGGTGAGTTAGAGATGATTCTGTTACAGCTGTATGTTGACTCATACAATTAAAACTTCATCAATTAGTTCACACGCTAGGGATATTTTCGTTTCAAAATCAGACCTAAGTGTCTGTAACTGTACTCTCTGTAAAAATTATCTGTTAAATCATTTTCAAAATAGAGAAGGAAAAAGCAAAACATTATGGATTAGGGTTTAAGAATATAATGTAAAAAGAAGAGAGTGCAAGAGAGCCACTATATAGCTGCTATAGCCTGCAAGGACAAGAAAGGATAAAATCTGTCTGTCTAAATTTTTTTTTTCCCTAGCTTGTGGAATTATGGAATTCCTTAAATATATTTTGGATAGCAAATACTGTTAGAAAGGATTGTCAGAATACTTAAGTAATACAGAGAGAAATCATAGCCAGCAATGCAGATGCAGTGAGAGTTTCCAGCATGAATATTTTTTTTTGTTATAGACTAATATGTCATAATGAAAAATTGTTGTTACTGGAAATTAGCTCACTCTTAGTATCTAGCTTCAGATTCTGCCCCAGAAGAGAGAGCTTGCAGGCATTGCTGTCTAAGTGGCTTCTCATTTCGGTGCATAACCTTTGATAATTATTACCTTTAGATATGATAAATCTCATTTCTAGTGGAATGTAGTAATGCTAAGAATATACGACATATGTATTTAATGCAAAATTAAAATCCACCATCTCTATAGAATGAAGTAATTTTCATGTAGTCTTAGAATTTTCCATGAAAAAATGTACTGGCTCATATTTTAATGACTTTTTTTTAATATGTGAAACATCAGTAACTACAAGGAAAAATTATTTGAGAAGCTTTTCAGTTTAATTCCAAAATATTTTCTGTCTTATGGTTGAGATCACTTCTTTCTTCATCTGTAGAAGACAAACAGTAGGCAGGGTGAGAGGTGATGGGAAAATGAGAGTTTTGTCATAAGCTTCTAATTCTTGTTTTTATTTCTAAACTTAAAATACTGGTCTAATGGATAAGTGCTGAGTGTGATTTCTGATTAAGGGAACACAACTTTCTAAATGATTCTATATTCATTTTCATGTGTCTTTAAAAAACAATTTAAAAAATCCCAATAAACAGTAAAACAGATATTGAAGGGGAGCAGTATATCAGTCACATTCAGTTTGTTGTGCACTGGGACCTCTAGCAGATCTGCTCATTTTCTGTATAAATGAAGTGTTTAATGCTTCACTGTTTTACATAATGTTTTCTAGAATGATCTGAAAGAGGATGTAGGAAGCACATTAATTACATATACAGGTGATACAAAGTTAGAGAGCTACAGCAGCTGGAAGAATGGCAAGAAATATAAATTGATCTAGAGAGCAGCAATATGCAGGAATTTACAAAATGAGGCTTGTCTTGGAAATGTGATCCCAGTTGTAGACATGCTATATGTAAAATTAGCTTAGTGAAGTGTTGATGTTGAGCTTTCACTCATGCAGTAAGAAAGATCTATTTATCCCACCCAGTTAACTGTTTCTTATGGTATCCTGATCTTTAACCACTTCTATTGAATCTTCCTAGAATCATTTCCAATTTTGCTACTGTGGTTTTGGTGGTGAAGGACAAATAACTGGACAATTTCTTGGTTTAGTGTCAAGCAAAAACTAAGCAATATGTGGAAAAACTAATGCAAACTTTTTTATTATTTTTTCCCCCCAAAAAAATCATTGAATTTTAATAGAACTCTGTCTTCATCAGTGCTGCAAATTAACATGGCTGTCCAGTATTCAGAATCCTTGGATCTAAAATTCTGCTATTTTGTGAATCTGCTCCTTTACCAGTTTGCTTTCCCATTTGGGATGCCAGTAGGACTCCAGAGCAAAACTATCCTGAGAATTCATTTTCTTTATGTTGTTTTACGAATGGCTCATGCTTTGCCTTGACACTTTGGAAATGAAATGGATCTGGCTGCCTTTATGGCTTATCAGTCTCCCAGCACTGGGCTCTGTACAGGGGCAAATGCCAATCAGTTGTAGTTTGCTCAGATAACAGCGTTGCTATTGTTAGTGCTCACATTTCTGTTTGTTAAATAGGCAGTGTAATAGCCTGTTGGAAAATAAAATTTCATGTTGAAGAAACGACTGAAGAAGGCTTTTTTGGTACACTTTGTAAAACATTCTGTATGAAGGATGCAAAGCAAAACTGCACATCCAATGTCACGTTGTTTTTGGCTTAATTAGGGCTGTATCTAAACATACTGTGTTTGTCTGCACTGAGGTGCTGGAGCTAACTGCAATGTAACCCAGATAATTTGCTCCTACAACTATATTAAGTTAAGATTAGAAAACAGGGGGCAGGCAGTAAAAAGTATACAGAAGAATATTTCTTTGCAGAAGCCTTATGGGGTTGGTTTTTTTGTTGTTTGGTTGGTTTTTTGGTCAATATGTGAGCACCTGCCTAATGGATTTAAGCCTTCTAGTAATGGGCCTGCTTTACTTGCCTGCTAGAAATGGTCCACAGATGACAGTGTATGAGACGTGGAAAACAGTACAGTGAAGTTTCATGTAAGAAAGCATGTAACATTCAATTGCTTTGTACAAAGACTGAAGTCAAGACTAAATTAAAGGCTGTTACTGTCTTAACTTTGAAATGAACACCCAAAAAGATGGCCAGCCAAATTCACTGTGTCCCTGCAGCAATGTGGCAAATTTGGCTAGCACCTCCTTTCTGTTGGCTTGCACGGTAGCTGTGGCTCATCAGGCTGGCATGCATTTCTTGCTCCACTCTCTGTAGTGTGACCTCTTCCCTGCTCTGTTTTGATAATTCATCAAAAAAGGTAGTGTGTCCAAAAGCCTGGTTTGATTTCTTTCACTGTATCAGCTTTTATAAAAGGGAGGACATTATTTTTTCTTACAGGTTTTCAGAATTCCTTTCATGGCAGAGGTCCATGAAGCTGAGGATGTCTTTTGCAGTTTCAAAACTCTGTGTTGCACTAGCAGTATTGGTTTATGTAATACATTTAAGTAAGAGGCTGAACTGGTGTTCATTTATAATTACTTTTGAAATGTCTGCTGTGTGTCTGGCATTATTTTGATTGTGAGTTGAAACAGTCTTTCAGCTGAAATCTATTGTTATGCACGTCAACCTGTTTTAGAATTATTTATATTTTATTCTTTTGTGCTGACTAAACTGTAAATTGGACAATGCTTATTTGTCCTGACTAAACATATTTGCCTATACTGTATCTCTGTTGATTATATTAAAAGCATAAGACAAAAAGATGTACTTGTCTTGCTATTTCCTCCACAGTGTAAGTAGAAGATTGTGTTGCTGTTTATCTGTGCTGCTTGTGCTTCTCTATCTCTGTGGCTAGCATTCAAGTGTCGCGTGAATTCTTTATCCATATAGTATGGTGGTGGCTTGCAAGTGATGAAAAACAGTTTCCTTTACGCAAATGTCCATCTTTGTTAATGCTGTCAAGCAGCAAGTGTGATATCCAGGGAATACGTGTCACTCTGTCAGTTGCTGATAATATAATCCAATTTCCAAAAATAAATTAAATGCATCTTTTCATCAATAGACATCAGATGTATGTAATCTAAAAGAAAACAATGTTAGAGACAGTACATGTGAATTTGGAAGATCAGTGGCTAATATGAGATTAAACCTTTGGGTTTGCTGCATTTTCTGATAAATTAACCTTGTTGAAGAAGCTCCTAATGGTATCATGTGTTGGTGCCACAGATGAAATACCTTATCGATGTTGAAGGACTGTTATTTGTTTTAAACAATGCCTTTAAAGTCTTTATGAGCAATTTTTACAAGGCCTTTTTCAGCAAAACCTTATGTATAGTAGTAGTAAACTTCACTGTTTAAAAAGTGTTAACAAATGTTACAAATTTTTTTCTCGAATGTCTTCTATTTATTTATTTGCCATGCCCTCCCAAGCAAAATGAACTAAAGTGGGGAGAAAAATTAACGAAATGGCATTTCTGACTTTAGTAGTTGAGGTGCCACAACACGGACTGAACTCTTCCCTAGCATATACCACATACTTTTTAAAAGATGTTATTGCCATGTATTCAAGTTGAAAAGATGAGCAATAGTTCTGTTCACAGGGAAATGCCACAACAGTTGTGTCAATTCTTTTAATAATTACAAGATGTGAGAGATGACCCTTTTTCCTTCCACGTACCCCTCACCAACTTGACATTTCTGCAGGCATTTCCAATCAAAGCCAAGTCATTTTGGTGCCTCTTTCCTGAAAGATCTGCATCTGCTGTAGTTTAAGCTGGCCGAAGTCTGGATTGTGTCATCCAACCCACTCTGCTTTTCCCTGGATCTGCTCCCTCAACTAGTTTTTTGTCAAGCAGGGCACATGGTGTTGCTGCTAGATGTGGAGAGGCATCAGAAAAGCCCCCTATGGCTTCTGTAGGCTCTGTCAGCTATGGAAGTGTACCTTAAGGTAGTGCAGATTCCCCATCATCTACCCACTCCAAGCACCTAAGTCATCTCCTTCACTTCTGGTTTGCTTCTCTTAAGATGCATGGGACCTTGTTCAAGTAACCTTAATATCTTTCTTCTTCAATTGCCTCAATCTGTCACATTGAACATTTTTGTGTATCTTTGTATCTTCATCTAGCTTTGCCTGTTTATATTTTAGCTGATACTGTTTTGTGCATATGGCTGAACTAGTCCTCCTTTAACATAATAGAAACAACAGTTTTCTGTTACTTCTGCTGGACCAGGCAGAACAAATCTGTTCAGACCTTTTGTATATCCTGTATAACATTCCCACTGCTGAAGAAATACAACTATTCATTATAGATCCTATCCTTAATCACATTGAATTATTGAGGCTACTTATTTAATTGAAGGACTCCTTTCATTATTGAGAATTTGCTGGCTGAGCCCTGAAGGGGAAAACTTGTGGGCTAGTTTTTATCCAACAGGTGCATGCAAGGATCATAGACAGGCATTTGTAGTGCTACTTTAAATCAAAAGTAACTAACCTTCATTTGTTTTATCAGTAATGTTTATGTGATTGTATTGCTGCTGTGGGTACCAGAATAGGCACAGAGTTTTTTCAGCTAGTTCATTGGGCAGATGGCAAGAACATGTTAGCAATACTGTTAGGTTTTCAGTTCCTGGGGTGCTGCACTACATCAAAAATGCCTTTTATATAAAACCTGTGGTTACATCTTTGTACTGTTGACCTCTGATCTGTACAAGAGCAGGTTGTTGCTGTATCTTGTTATATTTCCTGCATGGCATCTCTTTTCCTGCCCATCAGAAAGTATGTCAGTGCTTGTGTCCTGTGCCTGTTGAATGACAGGTGGCCATTAAGATGTGTTAGCTGCATAAATAATTGGTGTGTAGATTATTCCACATATTCCACAATTCTTTTTGTGACAAATTTATTCTGTCACTTTGAACTGGAGGACTGTAGGGTATTTCTTATACTTACTAAGTATGTATTCCAGATTGTTGGAGCAAAGTGTTTCTAGTCCAGATGAAGTAACTCATTCTTTCCTTGTGTCCTAGTTTAGACTTGGATCTCTAAAGCTACGGAAAGTTTCAAGTCCGGCAGAGGTGGTTAAGGAACTGATTGATTACTGCCTAGACTGCCTGGGAAGACTGCAGGCAAAAAATGAGCACCTGGAAAAAGAAAATGAAAGGCTTTTCAGCGACTGGAGTGACGTAGAGAAGCGGTAAGTTTAAAAGTGCATTCACAGGTGATACTTGAGAAACTCACAAACACACTGTCAGTGCAAGCTTTACTGAGCACTTTTGGAGTTATATACAGAAAGGAGCACACAAGTTTTTATTCTCTTGACAAGTGTTTTGAGCCCAGCTACTTACAGCTCATGTAGTTTTGTGTAGTTGTGGATTTTCTTCCTATGTCAAAAATGGAACTGGTATTACACACTTTGCAATTAAAGCTGGTTTTACATTTATGAAGTGAAAAAAAAATTCTCTTTTCTGTAGAATCCACTTCACTTTCTTCCAGAAGCCTTCTTTCCACTATTTTCTATAATTTTTATTACTAGCAGTTTAAATTATTTACATTTTTGAATGGGAAATAAGTTGCCATTGCTTTAATCTGTTTGCCTTGTTTTCCAATTCTGTCTGCTTTGACAAGTGTGTTGTTATAGGAAAAAGCATAATTATTTTGTGAGTGCAGGTTTGTTTTTGGTTTTTTTTTTTTTAATTGCCATTGTATTTATGGTCTGAATTGTCCGCTACTGCACTCTGTAGTGAGGTAATCTTTGCTTATTTCAGTTAGCATAAAATGTTTAGCACATACAAGTCAGAGATTTATCTTGTTTTACTATAGCTTTATCTGAAAAAACACATTTAGGAAGATTGATTAAAGTATGTAGCTAATTGGCGTTAATTTACCTTGAAAAAGAGAGCTAACTTCTGGGAGGAGTTAGTTTTGTTTCCCTCTCATTAAAATGACTAACAGGTTCTGCTGACAATCTCTCTGACAAGCATATGGCCTTCCTAAGTAGTGTTTTACTGCTTAACAGTTTATTGAACAATAGCGTATTGTATAACCAGTATGCTGTACTGCATTACACGCTAATGTGTAATAGGCATTAGTACTTGTATCAATTTCCATGGTGGTGTGGCAGTTTTAAAGAGTAACCCCAAAGAAAAAAAAAAATCATGATTGCCTGACAGCCTTTGCTCTCGGAAGCAGTGTATTCAAGCTTTGAAAGCTGGTGGTTTTCTTTAGTATATTTTGAACAGCTGAAACATGATTTTTCAAAATAAATATTGAAAGTTGTATGGTCACCAGACTTTGGCCATGTCTGCTAAATGGAGAATAAACATAATTTTCATCAAAACAGTGTTGGCTTTTTGGGTTTCTTTGGTGGTTTGGTTTTTTTGGTTTGCTTTGGGTTTTTTTAATGCTTTTTGCCACAGCCTGGTTTACCCTGCTGTCTCTGTTTGCTCTTTTGGCTGCAAATGCTGGACCTAGTGTTGTGAGTTTCTTGGAGCTGAACAAAAGCTTTGCCTGTCTTTGTTCAGTAGATAGGATTTCAAGCCTCACACTCTATCACTCACGGCATTAAGTGGTAAAACATCAAATATAGAGCATGTACAGAGAAATGTGTTCCCTCCTCTCCTGGAGCTAAGGCACATCAGCTCCAGAGTTTCAGCCCTTGCAGTTCCCCTTGCTTAAAATCTCTCTCTTCAGGACCTCATTAGAATTAAAATACAGCATGCAGACTTCCAAGAGGTGTTTTTGTTCAGGTTAAGCATGGGGCACTGGGTGGAATAATTCAATCATCTCTTTTCTATTTCCTTAGTCTAGTTTTCTTGACCATCATGAAGATCTTGTGAGCTGGGCTCAGCAGCTTTGCCCCATAGGTCCCAGGGGTCTCTTGAAGGATAAACTTGTCCTGCTTTCCATTTGTTCTGTAAAATGGCAAGCAAGTTTCCTTTGGGAGGAAAAATCTGCCTAGTGAGCAGTCTGCAGGCTGAGTACCAGCCCGGATCTCTGCTTGCAATTGCCTCAATGTACGTGAGATGTCCACTTGGCTGTGAACAGCTCATGTGGCAGCCCTGCGCCCGGTACAGGAACAACTTCTGCTGGTTTCCTCTGCAATTGGGGTTCACATAAAGGCGAAAGCAGAAACAGGCCAAAAATACCTTTGAAGAGAATTCCCCTGCATCATCAAATTATTAAATTACTTATGTATTGTGGTCTAAGCTCTGCAGCGTCTGAGGTCTTGGGAGCATTTCTGGTTGACGCTGTAACTCCCATAATTTTCATCGTCTTGCTTATTGTGATGACGTGTAGGATTCTACGTGGCTGAACATTTTCCTGCTTTTTAGAAATGACCCATGTGTAGGTTACATCAGTATGAGAGTTATTAGCTAGCTAGGCTGTTCTGTACTTCATCTAAAAACATAAAATAAAAATTACTAAGACACTATCTGGAAAGATCCAAATAGAGAGGCTATGGACATTTCCAAAAGGATTATTCTGAAAATGCTGCAAGTGGGAGCCTGAGGTGGGAGTGTGTGTGTGTACACCTCAGGGATGAATGAGTTAAACTATCAGAGCAGAATAGCTATTGTTTTTATTTCATATAGATAATTAATATGGTAAAGGTAAAGTAATAATAATCTGTAGCAAAATAATTCCTTGGCCAGTAAAATACAAGTTAAATTTCTGTTTTGGATGTGGTATGTATTTTGTATCAAACATCTAAAATTAGTGTAGACAAGCCAAAATCAAAATAGCTGCTAATTTACGTTGTGGTCAGCTATGGTGACAGTATATTTAAGCCACAAACAGCTTATAAAAATGCAGGCTACATAGTTTGGTGCTTGAAACTGACTCTTCAGCATTAGCTCATCAAGATTCAATACCATTGCCAATGTTGGGGGAAGGGGTAACTCTGAAATGTAATAGAGCGGTGCCATACGACCGGTAATTATTTTAGAGCACTGAGGAGAAGGTTAAATAGCAGAGATGTTGAATTTTTTTCTTTCTAGTATTGGAGTGTGGAAAATGTGTAACTGAATTAAGTCGCATAGTTCATGTTAACCTCTGTGAAGCATGTGTGATTGCTCAATGTTTAGGCAGCACCTAAGAACTGGACAGTACATTATTTTCTCAATTATTAATAATAAGCATTCCTAATACTAGCTGCTTTCAATAGGTTGTGCAAGCTTTTTGATGGCTATCAACTTGGGTATGTCTGGTACCCAAAATTAAAAGCATTGCACTTACATAACAGAGAGATCTAAGAATATAGAAATTGGAAAGCACATGCAAATAAGACTTGCACCACTCTAGCCATTAACTTCTGTTTATTTTCATTGTAATTGAAAGCTGTCTTTCAGATGAGCAGCTTTTTTATTTGGCCTGAGGAGATGGTATTTTAGTGAGAGAAATCACATATAGGCACAAGCATGTGATGAATTGCAATTGAAGTTTGTATTTGTAACCAATGAGGTATTGCAATGAAACCCAGCCAGCTTTCCTTAGTAGTCACGTAATTCAGGTAATGCATGCCCGGGTGAATCCTAAAGGCTATGCAGAGTTACAGCCACAGCCACCCCACACACACGTATGTTCTGCATAATTAATTCATCCCTGTTCCCAAGCAGCAGAGGACTGCTCCTTTTTACTATTCTGTTTTTAAGTATCCTCATATGCCATATAATAGTTTATTTTTAAAGGCTCATCACTTGCACTTGCAAAAATTCTATTCATGTAATACTATTTTACACTGATGGACATTAATTTGGCATAACACTTACATGTATGTCTGGAGAATGTATTTATATATAGATTACTTTAAACAGCAGGAAGAAATCAAAAAAGGTGTTCATGTAAATGAAAACAATCATATAAGATTATCTAATGGGATACTATTAATTGATTTTTCCTACAGGGAAGAATTAATACTCTAATCTATGCATGTAGTCAGTATGTATATTTTGAGATGGTAATACTTTGCTCCAGAGGCTGAAGAAATCGGCTAGTCACGCGATAGGTTCCTGTGCTGTGCTGCTTAACGTCCAGGCAGCATCACCTTTGCTTCATTGAGAGTTTATAGTTAAGTGCATTTTCATCAGTGGGTGTCTTTGCAGGGTTCAAGGGCCTCACTGAAGTTATCTTATATGACACCCTTTTGGCCAAGTCAGCAAAATATCTCAATGTGATTATTTAAACCAACCTCAGCTGCTCTGACACAAACCAGTCCACTGGCAAAATAAAGGCACAGTAGTAATCACTGTCTTTAGATAGTATTGTTTTGTGTGTGTGAGAGAAGACTCTATAGGATTTGATACAGACAGGATTACCTTATTTTACACAAAATCCTTGTTTCCATTTTTATGTGTACAGACATAATTAGTTTCAAGCATGTAAATGGCCATTTACTGAACAGCTATATTTTTATTTTTAATCTTTTTTTTTAATGGCTGAATTCTACTTGATAAGTGGAAGGCAGTTCCTGTCCTTGCCTTTCTCCTTCCATGAACTGGTCAAGGCACTTCTGGACCCTGTGTAGGGTTTGTGATTCTTCGTGAATTCTCTATTTGTTCCCCATTAAACAGTTAACTTTCCTTTGTAGGTGGAAAGTCTCATGGTAGTTGATTAGTACATATGATCTTTCATTTAGGAATTATTGAACCGATCTATATGGTAATGATGTTCTGCTATTTGCATTTAAATTAGATGAATTATTTATCAACTATCAAGCATATCCCGAAAGTATTGCACAGTAGACTTAATACTTCATGAGATTATTTTCTAGTGTCTTTCTTCTTACATCACATATGATTTTGATCTATGAACAAAATAATCAGTATTTATCTAGGTAGTATGTTAAAATTTCAAACCTTATAAATTAATATTTTTAAAATCTGTTACGTGGTTGGGTTTAATAAGAAAGGAAGCCTTCCAAACATTACCAGCCTTGCACAGATTGGTGAAAAGAATGTTGTTTTATGACTATTTGATATAACACTGTAGTTACCATGATCAGTAAGATTGTCAAGATGTTGGCTTGTTATGAACACAGCTGTTAAAATGTTCGTGGTTCAACCCAAGGACTAAAAAATTGTGAAATACGAGAAGTAAATGTAGGATCGCACTTGTTATAAGTCACTTCATTTATTGTGCTCATGCTTGCTTATATTCCAATTTTGCCTTGCTTATGAGACAGTATACATCCATGTTCTTAATTTTAGATTTCCCTTATGCTTCACTTTATTGACATTGACCTACCTACAGCTGCAGCTTAAGCCTTTAAAAACATGCAGAATATTTTACTCTGAAGATATTAACTAAGAGCTTTTAAAAGATTTTTATATATATTGTAAGTGTTTAGTCCTCTACCAAGTAATTGTGATTGATTCAGGGAGAAAAAAAGAAATTAAAAACTGCCTAGTGGTGGATGCAAGTGTAACAAGATCTTAGCTCTGTATCTGTGTAATTTTAAATGGAGTCTGCAGCACTGGAGTTATTAGCGTTTTATTTGCCTGAATGCCTGTAGGGGATTATGGTCTCCATCAGGTGTTGTGGCAGTGTCCTCCTGAGCTTTGCCAGGAACTGGTTTCTGTACCTCCAGCTCACCAGAAAAAGACATGGCAGGCTGTTGATGGAAAATGGTCAGGCAAAGGTCTGTATCACCCATGTCTGCCTGGGGACTTCTGGCAAGAAAAGAGTTCTGGAACTGTCGTGGTTGCCCAAAGTATTTGGTCGTCATCTGAGCCCATGTGGGAGTGGAGTTGCCTATTTCTTGTTTCTTCCCTGCCCTCCACCTTCAAATGTATTTCAAGTCAGAGTGTGTTGTCCAGATTTAGGACCTGCCAAGCTTAATCATATCTATTTTTAATCTCATTATGTGTATCCTGCTAAGGTATGCCCACTATGCTGACTTCAACATTGATACTAAAGAACACTTGCCTATTTAAATTTTAGTTGTCCCAGGTGCATGTGTACAAGAACCTATCAAAAAAAGCATGAAGAGAAAATTTTCCTCTTGGAAATTTTCCCCTTTTGGTAGCAAATTTCATTGCACTGGGGAAAAAGTCTTCTGGCCTGTTTAAGACACAAGATGCTGGACTAGTCATGCGTGGTTTACTGTAGGGATTCCTGTAATAAGAAGGCTGTCCTCACTATGGAATTTTCTTCCAGGAAACACAGAATTTTAAAAAGAAATAGTGTAACAGTCAATTTTACATTGTAGGCTGGAAAAATGTGTGGAAGCTAAAGAGGAACTAGAGGCAGATCTTTATAACCGGTTTATTTTGGTGCTGAATGAAAAGAAAGCAAAGATAAGAAACTTACAGAAGTTGCTGAATGAAGCTAAAGAATCTGCAGCAGATACCAAAAGTACAAGGTATTTCTTAATTTTCCTGAGTTTCTTGGTATCATACCTGATGCATATTTTAGTTTAGTTTCCATTTCTTTGATATTAATAGTGAGTGACAGTTCTTCTTGGCTAAGTGCATGGTTATCCAAAACAATGCTGTTAGTCATGAAAGCAGAGGATTCTTTTTGATGTCACTGGAAATAGCAGCGTATTGCTTTGGATGCTGTAGCCAGGAATGAAATATCCAATGAATCTATCTTCTTTTCTCTGTTAGGTTGCAGTTGATTTTCCAATCAGAGTATGTCTCTGCCATTTCCACAGATGGTAATTTCATATGTATTCTCCCTGAATTATTTGATTCCTTTTGTCCTTTGGGAAACAAGCATATCTGAATATTTTTATGTACTTTTTATTTCAAAAATACCCGGAGTCATTCTAATGCTACAGCACACCTTAATTTGTTTGCTGTCCTGCTATTTTTATCCTGCTTTTTTATATCTTAACTTAGCTTTTATTGTCTGTTGTTGTATATGAATATGCTAAGCTGTTTAGCATGGGGACTCCCATGAAGAAAGTCTTGAAAGAGTTGGGGTTGTTCAGCCTCGAGAGGAGAAGGAATGGGGGAGACCTTATTTCAGCCTTCCCATACTTAAAGGGAGCTTACAAGAAAGATGGGGACAGACTTGTTAGCTGGGCCTGTTGCAATAGGACAAGGGGTAATGGTTTTAAACTAAAAGAGGGTAGATTCAGACTAGATCTAAGGAAGAAATTTTTCACAGTGAGGGTGGGGAAGCCCTGGCCCAGGTTGCCCAGAGAGGTGGTGGATGCCCCATCCCTGGGAACATTCCAGGTCAGGCTGGACGGGGCTCTGAGCAACCTGCTCTGGTTGAAGATGTCCCTGCTCACTGCAGGGAGGTTGGACTAGGTGGCCTTGAAAGGTCCCTTCCAGCCCAAACTGTTGTGTGATTATATGTTGATGTGTATCAGCTGGCATTGCCTAATAATTATAAATTCTGTGCAGAAATAATAAGTGCCAAATATGTGCTTTTTTTTTTTTCCTACTCCTTTTTTTTCCCCCTAGGGATAGTGTTGCTACCATTCAGGTGGCTACAGGGAGAGAGAATGAATATGATGGCAGCACTGATGAGGAAAGTGAAAATTTAGCACGGACCTCATTACCATCAGGTAAGACAGAATGTATTGTCTTTGGGCAATATCATGGACAGACCAATCACTTATCTGAATATACCTTAATGAAGACAAAATGCTACCTGACAGATTGCTCTGTGACAAGCCAACCTGCAAGCCTTAAAAATATCTCTCTTGAAGCAGAGTATAATACTGGCATTTTCAAATTAGACAGAGGAAGTTTAAAAGCATGTTGTACAAGTGAAGGTACTGTCATTTCTTCCAAAATGACAAATTACATACTTTGCAGAACTAATGGCAGACTGAACAGTATCTGAACCATCAACAATTCCATTTTAAATTCTAGGAATCATGATGTGTATGCAATGATTGCAAAAATGTAAAATGTAGTTCCTGACAGTTTCAATAGTGTTTAAAAAGGGAGAAGATTTAACAGCTATAAAAAGAGTTGTGTGCATAAATGGAATAAAAATGTATTTATAGCAGAATTAGTTTTAATTTGTAAGTAAATTTTTGGCCTCATGAAGATGTTCCTGAAACTTAATTTGACTAATTTTTCCAGGACTCTAGACTTGTAGGGTGTATGTGATACAGCAATTGTCCATTCTACAATAGAAGATATTTAACTGTGAACCATAAGAAATTTTGGCATATTTTGGCAAACTATTAGGAATATATAGGACAAATGCTATCAAAGTTTTTAAACTGCATTAATACTTGATGTACAGTTTTTTATATGTGTATATATACACACTATTATAAGTGTGGGGGTGTGTATATATACATACATATATATATATTAAAAAATATATATATAAAATCTTCCCCTCAGGTCTGCAAAGTTTGCTATGGATTCTCTCATTGGAGCTTTCTATTTCCACCATAGGTAAAGGTAATCAAGACAACAACTTGTTACAACAGTTTACTGTGCATACGGGGAACCAGAAGTGTTCAAGACCCTGATACCAGTGGTATTCAGCTTTGTAACACATATGATCCTGTTTGTTGAGGATCTTCTGGTGTAATATAAAGTAGGCAGAGCTTCAGACAATTTCAGAAAGTTGCAACCATGGAAAGAAACAATTTTATTTTGTACTATGCTCTTCAGTTCAGACATCTTTGCTTTCAAGTGGTATTTGGTCAGTTCAGATAATGTGGGAAGAAATACTTTCTATTTAGTGGAAAGGCAAGGAAAAGTGGAAGGTGTTGGTTCTTTTGTTAGATTCAGTAGGACTTAACTAGCTCAGTGAGAGTTTTGAGATAGACATACATATTTAAAAATGAAAACAAACTCCGACGGCCCTACTCAAGCAATCATGAGGGACTGGACTGATCAATGTTATAGAGAAGAAAGAGCAATGATTTTTATTTGAGTTGTAAACAAAAATGTGCTTTCTGTTGCCTTTGAGGGATACAGTACTCAACATTTTGATCATGACTAGAGCCTTATTTCAACTGCAAAATTTGCAAATCATGTGAAGACTATAAACTTAATCCTTTGGATAACGCACTAAAGTTATTCAAGGTAATGGCATTCTTGAATCTGCACAATGAGTATCATTTAGTTCAGTTGATACTCTTCCTCTGTACACAGATTTCTCTTTCCATGAACAATAGAAAAGCATAGATAGGAGCTGAAATTTTAGTGTGGTCTTGGATTTTCACATACAAAAAGAAGTCTGAGGCAGACTGTGTTGCTATGAAGAAGATAGTGATTCAGGGATGAAGGACATGAGCAGATAATGAAGCTCTTAGCTACATCAAGCATCAAGGACTGTAAGGCATAAAAGATAATTCAGATAATGTTTGGATTTTTTCTGTTTATCTTAGTTTTTCTATCTCTTAGTCCAACGTTACATTTCTTTTCCTTCTGGATTTAGAATGTCATTGTGTGGGTTGCAAGAGTCAATGAGAATTAGAAGATCTTTAAGAATGTTTCAGTAGATAGTGGTGAAAGGCACAATCAAGAGAGATCATAATTTAAAAACTAATTTGAAGGAAAGTGAAGGCAGATGTGTATAAGCACACATAGACACATAATAAATGTACATTTGTATATGTACACCTCCAAAATTTAAAAAGTGAGAAGCTGATGCTGCTTGTCATAAATGAACCGTAGGGACTGCAGAAGATGGATGAAGAAAGCCACACGATATAAAGACAGAGAATGTCAGACCAGGAGGTAGAAGGCCAATGACCAGTCTACAAGTCAGTTGAGAACGCATATACAGCTGTTATTGGCCTATTAGTGCAATGATTAAAAAATCAATTGTAATTGAAAAAGCAGCTGTCTTCATTACGTGTTTATGGTTTGTGTTTAGAGGGGAAAACTAGGTGTAGTTGTGTTATAATGTAGTTCTGTTCTAGCAGCTAAGGGGGATGTGAAACAGCAGCTGTGAAATCTAGACATTTTAAAATTAGCTGGTGAGGATATGTTGAACTGCAGAGTTTAAAAATCTGGCGAGGGATTTTTCTTAACCACCAATAACTGCTTTTCTTCTAGAATTTTTGAGGCATTGAGGGTGTTCTGGGGATTTGGAAAAAAGCTGCTAATATTTACCCACAGAAAAAGTAAATGAAATGGCACAATTAGTTATGGATGTATCAGTCTGGTGTTGATCTAACGGAAATATTGGAACAAGACTCAGTGAAGAAAAATATTAAGAAAGTGAGTAAGAATGTTAATTGCAATTTTTGTGAAGGTGCAGAAACTGGAAGTTGAAAACTAGGTACTCATGTCTTCTGTGAGGTGATTACCAGCTAGTTGATCAAGGTAAAATTAGTAAAGTAATAGACTGACTTCCATGAGATATCATGCTGCACTACATTTTATTCAAGAAATTAGAACATGGAAAATATAAATGAAATTTATGAGTCCTTCTATCTGTGGAGTGTGAAATTGAAGATAATTTATATAAACCAATTTGGATTTTGTGATACACCAACTATAAACAAAATGTGTGCATTCTAACACAGTATAATGCCATGCTTTCCAGTACTTTGACAGCTATGCTTCACTTGAGAAAACCAACAAAGTCTCAAGTTTTGCTTTGTCTAGCTCCTTCTGCCACATAAATTTGGATACCTCCAGGGATTACCATCATCTCCAGGTGAACCCATCTAGCAAAGCCAAGAGCTACTTAGACAACATTTGCACTCTGCTCTATATTGCACCCATTCCGGGAGGGTGGCTTGGTCCTGCCTGGCCTTACAGGAGCCAGCTTGGCTTTAGCCGCATTAGTTAAGATTCATAGAATGGTTTGGGTTGGAAGGGACCTTTAAAGGTCGTCTAGCCCAACCCTCCTGCAATAAGCAGGGACATCTTCAACCAGATCAAGTTTGCTATGTCAAGTTTGGACATCCAGATTTGAAGAAAAATGTCAATGTCAATGCTAGAAAATTGGGGAGAATAATGTTGTGATAACAGTGGAGGGATTAGCAAATTATTTAAATGAAATGTTGAGAAGGATCTTAAGTGATCATTTTTTTCATGGCCTAAAAGAAACTACATTGCAAACTGATGTCATTGTCTTGATGGTCTTTCTATAGAGCAACTATAGGTATTTAATGAACTTGAATAACTGGAACTTAACATTAAACAAAGACAAAAGTGGGATGTTATTTCTGCCAGGATAATTAACTCTTGGAAGAATTTGAGCAGGTTATGATGGGTTCTGTCCATCACTGCCCGTGTTGAAATAGTGGTGTCATGCTTTTAATAAAAAGACAAGATCTTGTTCATATTAGCATGAACTTAAAATAAGTACACAACCTACGTTATGTTCAGCATTGCAAATGGCTGTTACTATGACAGCTTCTCCTCTATAGCAGCAGATGAATTGCAGAAGAAAACCTTTTCTTGTGTCTTCTACAAAAATGGGCTTACTCATGCATGAATACTCAGCAAGGCTATTGGGTAGGTTTTCAACCTCTGCTCAGCAGGCAGTTACATTTATTTGTTCAGCCTCAGAAAAATTTTGTGTAGAGGTCTTTTCCCTGCAATAGCAGTTAAACTGTAACCTAAAAGTTTACCTAAAAATGCAGATTTTTGGCACTTGCAGTACCATTTGTAGATATGAATTATGGTTTACTTTTTGACAGCAGTTTTTACTTCATGGCTTACAGCCAAAATCAACTGAAACATGGTAGTTTTTTTCTGTAATCTACACACTGATGTAGTTAATGCTTTGTGTTGTAAAAGAACAAATTAAAATTGAATTAGTAGGTATTTTACTGTAAAGCTTTCAGGAAAACAACTGATGTATATGAGAAGTAGAACTTTTAGAAATAGTACAACTTCTATAAATCACACAGAATCACAAAATCATTAAGGTTGGAAAAGATCTTTAAGTTCATCAAGTCCAACCCAATAATACTGTATGTCTTTCTATATAACAGCTTTGTTCGTCATACCATTGAGCATGGGTGAAATTTATTTGACATACTGGTTAGGATTGTGAATGTGAGATTGAAAAAGCCACACAACTCCTGCTTTCACAGCAGTTTAATAAATTCTTTAGCAGCAGCTATATATTATGTGCCAATTCCTTCTAAATGCCTATGAGCTCTTGTTTGAGAGTTTCTGCTCTGAAAGGAGGACAGGAAGGAAATCCTTCTACTGTTAAGCAGTTCTTCATGAACAGGAAGGTATGACTGTTTCTTGGGAGCAGGAGGAAGTTGTTTTCAGTTTGTTTTGTTATTTGCTTTACTCCAGGGTTGGGGTAAGATTCTAGCTGAGCCACCAATAGTTTTTACTTTCACTAGTGATACTTCAATAAAGTTCCAGCAACTTTGCAGGCATTTCACACATGAGACTGCTGATGTGTTGCCTCGTTGTTTCACTCCTCCCTCACATGTTGCATCTAGTCTTGCACTTCAACTCTTTAATCAAATATCTGATAATTTGTTTCGCTTCACTGGTGTCTAGCATTTTTAGGTTCATCACTTTTGGTTGGGACCTCTAGGTTCTGTGACAGAAAGAATGATACAGCCACAGATGAGAAGCACCTGGAACAGACTTGGGAAGATTACAGAGAGATATTGATTGGAAAAAGACTAGTTATTTTCATGTTCTATTGCCAACAGGACCTGATTTTTGTTGGTTTTTCTTATTTTGGGGAAAAAAAAAAAAAGGTGGAAATTGCCAGTCTGTATTTGTCTTAACCCACAAGAGTTGACTTGGTGACTCAACATGTTGCCACCCACTGATGGAAGAAGTTTCTGTCATTTTAGAATGCAGAAACCCTTATTCTGGCTAAGAACAATCCAAAACACAACCCAGCTGGTACTGATTCCTCTTTCTTCTGCTCAGTGCTAAGTTTTACTGTTAGTATTTACTCTAGCTATTGAGTCCTTTCTCCTAGGAGACCTAAAATGACAGTAAGATTATCAGACTAAAAAAAATCATTTGATGTCCTGATTAGCTATCATGTCTTTGTCATACAAATGAAAGCCTTTTATTAATTGAAAAATACTTTGGTAGTCCATATGTCAGGAAGCTTTTAAAACAGAAGTAAGTATTAGATAAACATTCACCCTTTCTGTTTCCTTCTCAGGAGCTTGAAAGGTAGATGAATGGTAATAATTTCCCTCTTCACAGTGTTTGGAAGACTACCAGAGAGGAGAAGGTTACTCCTCCTTCCCAGTATATGATGAAACTGCAGGGAAAGATGTTACATACTGAAATCTATAAAAGATATGAAGGATAATATAGTAGGTGGGAGGTAGGCAAGGGAAGAATTTATTTTACAATTTCTTACTGTTTTTTTCAGTTACAATGCTATTATATGTGTCTGCCTATAGACAAAACAAGGCTACTGGGTACCAATTTACAGTCAGCTTGCTTTCCCTCTATTTTATTTTCTTTTGCCCATGAATTTCTTAGCTGTGTTTTACATTTAAGTCAGTGAAAGTTACTGCCTCTTGGGGTAAAGAAGGATCTCATGATCTGGCCAATTGGATTAAATGAAATTTTATGTTCTGTGTTTCTTGCCACATGTATGGAAATATTCCATACTAAGTGAATCCTCAGACTTCCAACGTTCATACTTTTCAACATGTTTGATGATTAGGACAGATTCAAAACTGGTTCTAATAAACTTGTTATGTGCCTGAAATAAATAAGAGCAAGCACCTTGCCTTTTCCACTGTTTTACTATGCAAGTGTCCTCGTCCCCTTCATTCAAGTTCCTGCCTTGGGGATTATGTGTGGTGCCTGGAGGAGGCTATGGCCCTTTAAATTTAATTAGTTCTCTTGTGTAGTCCAAACCACTGATGGCTTGATGCTGCTGGTTAATAAGCTTTGATCAAAGTTACTAAAAAAAAAAAAAGCCTATTATAACAGCACCTGACTGTGCTGTACAGTTAAAGTTCCATCTGTGAAGGCTCCTCTTCTAAAGCCTATTTTAAGGAGTTTTAGAACTTGGCCATTTTAATTGACTTGAGGCTTAAATTATTATTTTATTTTCCTGTCAAGCTACAATTAGAAATGGTTCATCCCAAGGAATAATCTAATTTCCCTTTCCCTTCAAGCTGTAGATATATTTTTTTTTCCTGAAACTTGGTGTTAATACTTTTTTTTTTTCCCCCATAACCGTATGGTTTTATGCCTGTAAAACATTTGCAGTTGCCAAACTGCTTTCCCTCTGTGTTGTACCAGGTGCCATGGTCAAAATGCATTTACAGCACAAGTATCCATATGTTTGTTTCATGCCCCTTTAAAAATCCTATTAGGAATATTGTATTAAGAGGCATTAATAAGGTATTAGTTTAAAATATTACTGTGAAAGTTATCAAAACTGCTTATGCCTCTGCATACAGCTGCTTATTGTACATGCTTCACTATTTAAAGTGATGTAGCTGAATGTAGTTGCCTCTAAATGAGTCATTATTTATTCAGTTGAAGTGATACAATAACAGTAATGTAATTGTAATGGATTTATGCTTTGGCAAGACTGCTGCATATTATTGAATTTGGTGATTGATCAAAAAGTAGAGTACCTAATGACTACACTGCAGGTGAGGTGCAACAGCATTACTAATACAAAATTACAAAATGTTTCTTGGTGTATTATCCACATATTACTAAACGTTACATGAGAGGGAACTTTATTTCCTTGGTGAGCTGTAAAAATTTTTGAAGTGTAATTAAAGCTCTGCTTCAATCATTAAATTAGCTGTCTTTATCAGATTTAAATTAAATTGAAAGAGTCCAATTTTAGAATCGTTTCCAGTCCAAGTTGGAAATTCCAAACTTAGTCCACTTACATGAATACTGGTTGGTTTTTCCTCCGCTTAAAAACAAAGCTAGTTTAAAACAGCTCAGCAATGTACATTTCTAACAGAGGTGAATGATTTCGTATTTTTTATTTGGGTTGAATATATCTATGCACAGAGGAACAAATAACAAAGTTCCAGTCATTAAAAAAATAAAAAAAACCAAAATCAAAACCATTGATGAAGTACTACCTTTATAAATTTTATCTTCCATGAATAAACAGGTTTTCCCCCTAAGGAAGTGAGCTATCTCTATGTTTGTACCCAGCGTGCTGGAGTTCTAGTGTTCCCTGTATTTCTCTTCAAAATCTATTGTACTTTGCTACAGCTTGAGAACCTGGCAGTATTAAGCAGCATTAGGCAGAGATAACAAATCCTCATTGTATTTATGTGGAGTACCAACATGTTCCTGTGGGACACATAAAGGAAATACAGAGCCTTCTTCTGTTCTTGCTCATATTTCACACCAATTTGACATGTACCCAACAGGCTGTAATTAGACCAGAGCTGGACATAAATTCTGTTAGTCGAGGCACTTCTGCACTGAGCATGCACATTCTGATACTTGTTTCCTTTGCAATATCCTGTAACTTGACCATCTACATGACAGCACTAATTCAGTGGGACTGTTTCTTTGTTTTCTCTTCTTCGTGAACTACAGAAGACCTATTTCAACACCTGTTGGTTGAGAATGTAATTCATCAGTTGTGAAACTATAGCATTAGTGGTGCTGGAGTGGTGCCATAAGCAGCCCTGCTCTGTTTCATCCTCCTTCAATAAATAGTTAAAGAACAACTGCTTATCAGGTAAATAGGAATCTTCTGCTTGTCATCAATAACCTGCCTGGGGTAATCCCCATTCTAACACTTTTGTTTGTTCTTGTGCTTTTAAGTCACAGACTGTATTTGTTTAGTGTCCACCTTAGTGGTCCTTTTGGGATCTGTTGTAACTAAAAGAACTAGCAATAATTATTATTCTTATACCAAAATATGCTTCAATACATGTATTATAGACCATAGAAATTATGAAATGCAATGTACAGGGACAATGGTGCTTTATTTTCATCTGTGCAGACCTGCCAATGAAACCACTCTATCACACAGTTTCATTATGAACTTCATGCTACATGCCGTCTCTAAACAATTCTTTGAGTTGCAAGTCATAAGTCGGTTCACTGGAAGGCACAGTCAGAGGTTTATTTTTCCTGGGGGCTATTTTGGAAAGGTAAAGCTGAACCAGACTTTTTTTTCCCCTCCTTTGTTTTGTTTCGTTGGTAGTTTTTCTTTTTTATAAAGGATGTTTTACTTTATCATGAGTGTTACTGTTTAACTGCTTTTAGTGTAAATAATAATCAGGTCTAATTTAATGGGAATTTTTTATTTTGTGTTCAGTTCACACCATTTACTATGATAGTTTTCTTCTGCATGTTTAGAAAGCTAGGCATTTGCTTTTGGTGTCTGGATGATTTTATATAGACGTGTAATTCAGAGAGAAAGAAAAATGCATCAAAAATATTTAAGTATACTTCATGATATATGGAAAACAAAAAACCAATTCACATGCAAATAACACAATGTGTTTGTATTCCCTTCCCTCTTGGAAATACGGATGTACTTTAGAAAGTTGATCTTGGGTTTAGCAGTATCAGCTCTTGGAGAAGTATCCTTTCATCAAAGAGAAGTATTGGTTCTTGAGAAAAATGGTTCCTGCAGCGGTACTGATAGCAAGTTTCTATAATCCTCAACATTAGGATAAAAGCCCTTATCTTCAGCTATTGAATAGGCTGCATATCAGTGGCAACCAACAAAGCCCGGATATAGATTCTTGCAGACCAGAGTCTTGTGTTCTGTGAGCGGCACATTCAGGCTAAGTTTGCTGTCATGACTTGAAACCTGTGGCTCTTGCACATTTTCTAACAGCTCTTCTCACTTTAAGATGAATGTTTCATAGGTTGTCTTCTTAAAATTCATGTTTCATGTGTGTTTTGTCATGGCTGGCAGTGACTGAAGCAGTTGAAAGTTTCCACTACTATTTACCCACAGTAATTTTTTTGCACAGCAACAAGCTTCTACTTCTGAATTTTGGATGTTGCTTTCTCTATCACAAAATGTTGGGAAGACTTTTACTGTGGCCAGCTGTGTAACATTCACTGTAATAATTCTCTTAATTACTTCCCATCTGTATTACAATGTCTCATTCAAGCAAACAGCCTATCTTGATTAAAAGCTGGGTTGCTGAAGATTGCACTATAACCTATGGTTATTTCCTTGATTTATTACTTTTCCAGGTTAAAGCATGCATCCTTGTTTTTTACCTTGAATTTTTCTCAACTAAACTTCACACTGAGTCTGGTAGTTCTTTCCTAGATTTGAGAGTTGGTCTCTCAGCAAGGGCTGCTTGCTGTAGCCCTTTTTTGTTTCTTCAAACTCAGTGAATCTTTGATTGGAAACAGCTTATACCTAAAGAAATGTCAAAATCTTCATACTATATAAAATAAGAATGTGAAAAGATTTTATTTTCTTTTAATCCTTCAAAAGCCTTCCATTAAGAAAGAAATCCCTTTGTTCTGTGAGCTAAAAGTAATGTATATTACACTCCCCTAAACTTTTTGTGTTTGGATTTTTGGTGGTTTGTGGGTTTTTGGTTTGGTGTTTTGTTTCTTTTTTTACTTCTCTCCTTTTCTATCCTGCATGTTTTACTGGGTATTTTCATTATTTATTACCACCTCAAGTAATAGGTGCTGTCATAAAATGACTTTACTATTTGTCCTTTAGCTTTTATTTGTAAAATAGCACATAGATCAATCTAAAAGATACTGAAGGTGAGGCATTAAAACTGTATTGGAAAAAAGTTGCTTTAATTAATAGAAACCCTAAATGATAGCTCTAATTTATACACAAATTCCACATAAGTCATTTGGCTTGATGCCAGATTTGTTGGAAAGTAGTTTTTTGTTGAGCATTGTACTGGAAAGCTGAGAAGTTCCTTTTCATCTTTAGGATGAAAGACTGTCCTCCAGGACCCTTTTCCTCAATCTGCATAACACTACATACATCGCATACACAAGTTTCATGTAGAATATTAGGCATTTGTAAAACTTAGAAGGAAAAAAATGGCTTTAATAATTCAGAGATAGGAGGCAAATGACATCTGTAATTATTACTCCAGTTTTTATAGTTTCACTATATTCTGCTTGGTTTTAAATATTAACCTGAGCTTGTTGATTTATGCTCCTTTACATACAGCAGGCCAGATGATCTCATAAAGAAGCTATCAGTTACAAAGCTATCAGTTCAAGGAGATCAAATGTTAATTTACACACTCTGAAAGACAGCTTACTCACATGTGACCTGATGGAGGAGAGACATTTTCAAAACTGGAGCTGTCAGCAGTATCTTACTAGTTTTTTGACCTACTGTATGAATTAAAGGGAACAAAAGATATAATGCTAAATCAAAAATACTGTAAACTCTGTCTTTTGCTGGTTTTAACTGGATGAAGATTAGAACCCAACATATCTGAAACAGGAAGAGAATGTATTTCCTCATGCTTACACATGCCTCATTTTATTTACAGAGTTGCTTATACTTTTGATTTTTTTTAGTCTGGTATGAGACATGTAACGTGACAACTGGTAACCCTCTGTAAAGAGCAAAATGGCAATTCATGAGGTTCAGAGCTTTACATATACATAGAAAGACAGGTGCAAAACCCAGTCTCAAATATTTTGCAGTATATGCAAGATCACTTTTTACTGTACTTATTTTAAATCTCTTTAAAGATACGTGTTCAGATAAAGTGATGATATGGGTCTGTGCATCCTGAATGTGTCTCCTGTGTCTTAGAAGCTAAAGATCTAACTTTAAAAAGGGTAGATTTAAATAAAAGCATGATCAGAGATGTATCTGCACTTTTCACCCCCGTCTCACAAGTCTTTACTTAGTGTCAGTTTTTCTGATATTACTGTGATGTTAGTAGTTAGTAGGTGTGATCCTGATCACTTGGAACTAATCATCATACTGAAATCACTGGGCCTTCTTTTGTATTGTTCATAAATTTAAACCTAGTAATTCACCTTGCCTAAGAAAGTATCCCTGTAGTTAAGTTGCTAACCTTTTTTTCCCCTGTAGCTTATAAAAATGTCATTAATAGCTCATTTATAATTCATTACCAATCCTGTCAGCATGTAAAAAAACGCGCAATCACTCTTTTCATACAAACAAAATTTGGATGCTCAGTGAGCTACCCAGTACCCATTGTTCTAGAAATTTGTGCATACATTTTGATATCTAAATATAAATTGAGTGCCCATTTTTAACTCTTTTTTTTTTTTAAGGAATGTGGCTTAAAATATAGGTCTTAGCTCTTTGTGTAAGTATCAATTTTGTCCAAAATTAGCATAATTAAAATGAAAAAGGTACATTAGCATATGTTTATGTATTTTGGAATATACTAATATAATAAAAATTTAAAATTGACAGGTAGTTCATAATAGTATTTCTTAGCCTCTCTTAACCAGATAACTGCCTCAATTGCTTGAAAAATACAACCAAAACAAATTAGTCAGCAGTATTGATGTCCATGGCAGAAAATCAGTTTACAGTGCCGATTTCAAATGCCTCTCACTTTACTGACAGGGTGTTCTTTTGTTTAGCTTGAGAGGAGAGTTTATTTTTTATTTAGTAAAAATATTAAACTTCCTAGCACAAAAATGAATAAGTACTTCATTGGCAACTGTGCTAATAGCTAATAATCTCAGGTTTCAAGAATGACCAAAGTAACTTCCATTATTTCATTAACTAATCAGTCAATAGCTTGTAAAGTTATTGCATGCAATCAATTCAAGCAAGACCAAAAATTTCAAATCTCTTATGCCCAAACTTCTGTGGAGAAGGCTGTTGTGTTCAGTTTTGGCCACCTCCAGAAAACAGAATGGCCTGAGTGGGGAGAACAGTAAATGTGAGTTGAGGAGGAGGAACTGAGTGGGAAAAATGTAGAATGCAGGAAAACAAGGAGAGACTAAACTCTATATAAAGTTACATTTAATATCAGCATTTTTTGCTGGTTTAACTTTTTGTCCTCATATCTGAGGTCTGTAGATTACCAAAGAAAACTGCTGATACTGCACAAATCCCTGTTACATAAGCTTTTGACAGTAAAACACTGATTTGTATTCAGCACTACCTTTCTGCAAATCACAGGAGCATTTTGAGTAATTTTTATACCTGCCACCACATTAATTTGTTTTTCTCATCTTCCTCTCACTACGCTCCTTCTTTTGCCTACAGCCTTGTCATTAGTTAACCCATTTATGGCAGTAAATTAATTCTTGTGTCTGTAAGGAACTTATCTGTTTCAAATGGAGAAATAAACTCAACTTGTAAGAGAACACTTCCCAGTAGTGCTTTTGCTGCTAAGCTCAGCTCTGCTTCAGCAGCTGCGACTTTGAATCTTCCAGATCTGTTTACCTGGCTAAACTATTGTTTTTGCTTATACAGTGCTGTCCTTAGATTTCTATCTGCTGATACAGCAAACTGCAGCGCTCTCCAATTCAATAAGGCAAAAGCAGTCTGGAAGCAGCCATACTGTGAGCTGTTGTCTCAGCCAAGAAAAAATAACTCTTTAATCTATAGCCATGAGTTGAATTCTCACAAGGATACTCATTACTTAGGTTCCTGGGCGAGAAGGGTCAGGTCATGAGTATCTGATTGCCAGCAATTTCCTTAAGACCTTTCCTGGGAAACATATGAGGCAAGCAATCGGAAGGCTTTGGAGTAGGAGTTGAGAAACACTATGTGAAACAAAGGGGTTAACCTGTTTGTAACCTCCAGGAGTTCTTGCATAAGGGTGATGTTAGCATTCTGGGCACTCCTGCTTGCTTAAGGTCATTTTAATTTTCTTCTACCATTTCTATGTTTTGTGAATGCAGCTCATTTGCTGAAGACAAAGTAATTTAAAAAAAAATCTAGGCAAAAACTTAAATGCAAAAAAAAGCTGTTGTCTATTCCATATTTGAAAGTAGTTTACTTCATTATACCTCAGCAAATATTAACTTCTTTAGTTACACATAAAACTTGGTCTGTTTTAGGAACAGTATCATTAACTATATGGTTCACTGGTAGCTCATCACTCATGCTGAAAGCTTCAAAACATGTTATATGCAATCTTTAAATTCAAACAAGACTTTCAGAATTTTGATGAAGGTGAAAGCTTCGCTGGTCTTTTTTAAGAGGTGAAGAGAGAGAGCACATTGTAAAAACACTTAGTCACTTAAGTTGCCCCATGGCCCAGGACATGTGGAAGGAATGTGTCTCACAGCAAAAGAGAGAAGATTTGGGACACGTCTCTGAGAACTGAGAACTGGCTTCTTGCATCACTGATCAGTGTATGCTAAGAGGAATGTAAACGAAGCAGATAGCAAAACGTATGCCTTCTTGTTTGAAACAGCATATGTAGCATTATATGACAGAGAATCTAACTGCTAGATTGTGTGCAGTAAGAAGGAGCGTTCAAAGTGGGGAACCCCACAGGCAACCTTGGGAAAAATCTCATAGACGTGCTGTTTTTTCCAAAGTAGTTGCATTGTGTGAACCATTGTCCTTTGTTAATTAAGATACTTTGTTCTTGGCTTCCAGTGACTTCTGGATTTTAAATGTGAAAGGTTTGCAGCATTTTTATTGGGATTTCCAGAAACACCGTACTGATAGGGGAAAGAAAAAAAAATTATGTACTATATGACCAGGATACTTTGTAGTAAATAATTTTCATGGACAATTTGTTTTTAAAAAAATCCCTCAAAATCCGCAAAACAAAATTGTGTGTAGATCTCCAATGCCTATGGTTTTTTACCTGGCTGCTTTTCTTGGCGTGTAATTGCAACACGGCATATAACAGTTCATTTTATGTTTAGTCCTAGTGCTAAACAAAGCTTAGTATAACAAGGGCTTTCGTTTGACAAAAATCACCTGCTTCTCTCTTTGCTGTGAAACATCACTTATATTAATTGCTTGGCATCAGCTTTCACCTGTGTCCAAAGATGAATCCTCATCCGCAGCTTATTCAAACACTGCTCCTCAGTTCAAATTAGCATTGAGAGCATTCAGTTCATTGCTTGTTCCTTGGCAAAGGTCTGTCACTTACTCACAGTTTGCTTTAACTGAGACTGATTGTAGGCTGCCCGAAGACTCAGTTCCCCAATTTCCTCACTTGACAACAGCAACTCTGAGTCAGAATTCCCAGTGCTCAGTTGTTTTAAACCATGTAGCAAGGTGTGCTTAATAAACCTCCCTGACAAAACACTGGTGTGTGTTTGTGAGGCTGCTTTGTGAGAAATGAGCCTTTATGCAGGAGACTGAAAACATGTTGATGCTTGTCCTGCAGTTGAAGCTGCTTGTAAATTGTATCTGATTTGATTTCGGTTCTGTTCCACAAAAAGGTCAACTACAATATTGTCATTTACCTTGATTTTAAAAATAAAATTCTCACTGGTATAGCTTAGCCCTTTCTTTAAAAGAAGTTTATAGTGTTAGCAGCTGAGTTATCATTGGGATACAGCACCATCAAATTTAGGACTACGGTTGAATTATTAGAGCCAGAATGCTCCGTTAACTGGGTGGTGATTTATTACTGACTTACATCAGTTAAGACTCTTGTCTTGCGTGTGTTAGAGTAGCACATAAGAACTAAGTGGATTTTCAGGAATATTACTGACGTGGCCAGTTGGCTTACTGCAAAACAGTGGAAGTATGCAGCCATGGGGGTCAAAGGAGATATAACACATGCCTTACACACAAGCAGAGGAGTAACAGCACTGAAGAGTGTCCTCTGTGCAAGAAAGTCAAAAGATTCAGGGGTAAACAGAGGATAAAGGACAAAGAAGTATGAATGGTCAATTTTTGAGAAAAGGGATCAGGAGTGACTTTGGTGCTGATCTAATTGAATGCCTTTGGCTGTTGATTTAATGGCAGAGGAAGGGTGATGGTAAGCTAAGCAAATATCTGCTTAGCCTTTTGGTAATTATGGCTGTTGAGATACAATCACTTCGGACAAATATAGCTACAGTTGCTTTTATATAGGAGTGTTTGATCGCTAAGACATTGAGCCTGTGTAGAAAGCTGAACTGACACTGAGTGACAGAGCAGATCTACTTCTGATGTGGAATTGTAGAGAAGATGAGGAACTTGGGGAATTTTTGGATAGATGTAAAGTGCGGGTGGACCTTTAGATTAAATGAATTTTCAATCACTACAATTTGCTGTCATTTTTTTTCACATGATGTGCCCTATTTTTATTTTATGTGGTTGGTTTTTGTGTCCCTCCATGTTTAAAACCATATCATTAACCAGTGAAACTTAGGAACATGTTCTGCCAACTATTTGTAAGCTCTGAGAATATTAACAAATCACTAAACAAGCACAAGCTGCCATCAAGATACAGAAGAAAATTAATATACATCCTCTCTGGGTGCCCAGGAGGAATAAGCTTCTATTGTGCACTTCGCCTTTGCAGATGAAGCTTCTCATATGAGCATGTTTTATCTTTTCATCAAAGTGTGGAACAGAGAGCTGTTTTCTTTCTGGCATTTCTAGTTTGTATTTCCAAGAAACAGTTGAGGCTTATAGCTTTTAGGGAGATATAAAAAGTGCTTCTGGCCAGCAAGGACTTGATAAAGATTTTTGGCACCTGTGACATGAATGCATCCGTCTTTTCCCTGTGGTCAAATATGGAGAGGGCTGTAAATGATGGAAATGTGATCTTCGATTTCCCACCTGCCTGCATCTAAACTGATTGTTTTGAGAAAGAAATGAAAGGTGTTGCACAGCTAACCATTACACTGAGCAGCTGACCCCAATTATTGCAGGCTGATGACATTGACTACATCAGACTAAAGGTGAAATCACATCTCTATCATGACTCCTATCATGTCAAGAGTCTCTTGCCTGTGAAACAGGGCAAGGATTAGAATGTTCGCACTGGGAATTTTTAGAGCTATGAGTGCTTCTAAGCTATCCTTAAGATATTTGGACCATGAAGTTGATGTCACTCATCTTCACAAAGCATCAGCAAGGTCAAAACTGTGATTGGCCTTTTGTTTGTGTGCTTGTGTGAGCAAATTATATTACTTTCTAGGTTCTGGAACTGCTTACTGAGGGTTTATTCTTTACTTTAACACTTCGTTCATGAACTGCATAATGAAAAAAAAATCTTTCTAGGCATGTGAACATCAAAAAGCTGTTAAAATGTCTGAGAACTTCCTTATAAGCTTTGTAGAATAAGTGAATTTTGATAATCTAGGAAAATAATAGGTGGAAAATTGTATGTTACTTTGGGAACAAGCATCATTCCCACTGTATCCTGAGAGTAGGGTAGTCTTGTCCCTCATGCTGGACCTTTGAGAAGGTAGTCATTAAGCTTTGGAGAGCTAAGCACAGGAGCTGATTTACTGTTTCCCTGTTTATCCCCCAAGACAGGATAACTAACGATAGAAGAAATACGGTCATCCCATTGTAGGTAGTATATCATCCCTCAGTGTGTGCCTTTTTGTGAGGCTTGGCTGATGTTCGGGGGATTGAAGTCACTTTTATGTGCAAGGAAAGGCCAACTCGGTGAATGTTCCTCTGTTCTTTGAAGTGGCATAGTCATTGAAGAGCTGTATGGAGCATCCAGATAAACAGGTACTTTCAGGAGATGTTTATATTTTATGTCTAAAATACATTACTTTAAATAGTGTTCTAAAGCTACAGCCCTAGTAGGGTAGTGTCTCTGGCCTACTGAGGAGAATTTTCTCTAGAGGAACAATGCAAAGTTGCCTTAAAATAACTCACTGGTAAACTCCCTCTGGGCAGGAGACTTGTCAGCAAGTCTCTGTTCAGCTGGAAGGAAAGGAGCAGGCACAGGGAGACCACACTGTCTCCAGGAGATGTACCTTAGCAGGGCAAGTGGAGAACCCACAGTTCCTGTCTTCTGGGGGCAGACGAGGTAACAAATTTATGGTACAATTGGGTATTTTGCAGCTCTTCTATGAGCTTGAAGAAAGGAACCGTGCCTGTTTCACTCTATGCTGCTCCATTTTTCTGCAGCAAGGAGTAGTAGGAGTAAAGGACAGATCAAGTTTGTTTTTGTTTTGGGTTTTTTTGTTTTGTTTTGTTTTTTTTACAAAATGGGATGTTAGACAGGAAGGAGTGACACCACTTTTTGGTGAGTGTAAGCTATTTCCCATTTCAACCTCTTCTCTTTACTGTGGCTTGCTAAAATGCTGTAGTATAGGAGAGAAGTAGAATCACCTTTGTTAACAGTAGTCACTGGCTCAGTCAGTCTTGAGCCTTATCTCAGTGGCAGCGTATTAACCCTGACCTGTGCTATATATCTGTGTCCTGTATCTGGGCCAGGAAACTAGAAGGCAAAACAAAAACCAAAGCCTTCCTTCCAGCAGTCTGGTGTCTCAGAGTTACTCGGGCTGGATCCATGCTGCTGCTGTTGCCATTCAGAAATGCACTGACACTTTAACTGGTGGCTGCATCTCGGAATAAATCATCCCCTTGTTGCTCATGGATGGAGGAACTTTAAAATCCCTCTCTGGGAAGAAAGCAGCAATTTGAACTGCTGAGTTCACGTGGTGATTTATGGCAGGAAAGATTCTGTATGCAGTTTCTGGTAAAGAGGGGGTGGCTTTATTTTCCTTAGATATCCTTGGATAACAAGATCAACACACTTCTTGTTACTAGAAGGAAATAAACAGGTATTTTTGTAGTAAAGACTCCTGAGACTAAATCATGAAGGTACATAGCATTTCCCAAAACAAGAGGCTCCAAAGTGGCTGCCTTGATATGTGACCACACAGGCTAACAGCTGGGAGCCCGTTGTAGCATCTGGGAGCGTTCTTCTCAAACTGGTATGGCCACGCAGCTCTGTTTGACTTTTCCAAGGTTGGGAAAGATTTATTTATCAAATGGAGTTTCATATTCTGGGGTAGGTATGGTGTGTTAATGACTTAAAACTGAGTATTTTACAGAATAGTCGTGGTGATGCTTTTTTCCTTGCTAATTCAGAGCTTGTGGGGAAAGAAAAGAGAAATCAACTGTAAGCCCTTTTTGTATAATTTTAGAAAAAAGTACAAAATTACTGTGTACAGCTTTTACTAAAGAAAAAATGGTCAAGAAGGATTCCAGGTGTTTCTCAGGTAATGATATTATTCAGCTGCCTTTTCAGGAAATACAGTTTTAAATGACTGTGTTCATGCACAGCATGCAATTAGTCTTTTGCTTTGTTTTCTGTATTTCACCAGCAGCTATCCCAGAATAATAGTCTGAATTCTCAATTGGTGTAATTCATTATAGTTCCATTAACTTCCAGAGAGGCTACTCTGGTTTATTCTGGCTGCGTTTCTGGCCAAAGTGTTCAATTCTGAATATGTAATAAAAGTGTTAGTCATCTTAACAGCCGTTATTCACATTAGTATTTTGTGCCTAGTCCTAGATGTTTTAATGTGGTTTTTGTTGATCAACAAAGAGGGTGTTGTGCACAACAGGGCATACATGGGCAAAGATTAGATGTATCTTTCTCGCTTTTGAACTTTTTTCTGACATTTTTACTCTCCTGCATAGTATTCTCCTCCACAAGTAGTCTAATCAGAGATGATCTTCCTGGGAGGCATGCTGCCAAATTAACAGTCAGTACCAGCAACCATGGGACTGAGGGCAGTACTATGAAGAATTCCCTGCTTAAACTTGAGCAGACACGGAAAGAAAACGTTTTTAAATGTCTGATTTGGAAGTCTGTGTGATTTTAATTTTAAGTCAGCTGTACTGGTATAATAATGATTAATCCATTCCAATAAAAGAAAATTAGGAGTTCTCAAACATTGTTTTAGGCAAGTATTGTGATGGTTAGAAACAATATTAGTTGGCAAAAATTCTAGCATTAAATAATAGCAACATTATTATGTCTAAGGATCAACCTGTCAAATACAGCTCTATTTAGGATAGCTGGACTACTTGTAAAATGTAGCCTGTAATGAGAGAAAATATGATACCAAGCTTCTCTGTTGTACATTTCTTTTTTCTTGGAAAGAATGAAAAATTATACAATATTTTCTGCTTATAGAACCTTGTTATGGCATTCTGTTATCCCATGCATCAGCCACTTACCCTAGTGACCTTATTCTGATTTTACTGTTAGTGAACTTAATTCTGTAAGTCTTTGTAGCCTGAAACACTTTTTTTTCCTCATGGCTCTTAGAAAATGTCATTATGAAGTCATGCATGCTTTCTAATATCTTCAGCAAATTTTACTGGAAATAGACCACTAATATTCTTTCTTTGAATACATCATGTTTTCATAGTGTTCATCACTAGAATTTAGTACGTGGTTTATATCACATCCTTTGTGTGATCATCCCTTCATGTTCTCCCTGCACCAAGGTACCAGAAGAAAAACTCTTTTCAGTCTAAATCAGTCTGTTAATTTGTCTGCTGGTTCTAGCATAGTGGTTTTTTTCTCAATTTCAAGCAATGTATATGTCATTTATTTCTGTTTCTTTTAAAAGTGTGGGAGCAGTTTTTGGAACCATTAGTTAATCATTAATTTGGGGTTTTTTGAGAATCACTGCATGTTGATGGAGGAGTAGAAGAATTGCATGAAGCTTTGCCAGTCCAGGCTGTGCTCTACCCTTAAGTAATTTCTCAGGCTGCTGCACACTACAAAAGGCTAGTCTGAGTATCAGAAAGGCTTAGTAGTAACATTCTTTTTCAGAAGAAAATAGTATGTTTCCTAGGCGTGAACACGTTTCGTGTTATTGAGTGGGTTTGGTGATTTAGGTAATAAAAAACCTGTCATTCCTGTTTTAATAAAGGATTTGTGTGGTGCCTCTTGGCCCTGGTGACTCGTAGGGACGTTGGCTGGGGAAGGATACATGGAACATTAGCACAACTCAGGGTGTGATCCTGTTTTTTCGTACTGAGGAGTGGAGTTTTTGCCATATGGAAAGACTATCCCAGAGTTAGTGGATCCCAGGGGAAGAAAGCCAGTTCTGTATAACGAGTCTGGCTGTGACTCTTGCCATCACACCACACAATGACTTCATCTTGCATCCTGGCTGTGCATCTCTATTGTCTGATTAACTTGGGGCCAGGCTATTTGCCATAGTCTTTTTGCCATTCATTTCCACCATTATCCTTTAAAATTTCCCTGAATATCTTCCAGCTTGCCAATAACAATGCATTTCGTAGATGGTTTCATGACGTAGGTTAAAGCTTCTGAAGAGGAGCTCCTTCCTAACTGTATCTTCAGCTGTGGTCTGTTCGTGGTGACCTTTGCACCTGTGTACAGCCCAGCCAGATCAGGAGAGCCCTTCAGGTGTCCAGGGACTTGAGGAAGAAAAACGGCCCGGGTCAGAGTGTAAACACAGGTCTTGAGTCCTGTCATCATTTTTATGATCTATGCACAATGAATAATAAATGACGAACAAAAGTTAAAATTGTGCTATGTATGTGTCTTACGGACTGCATTGTAAGTGTTTAAAAGCTTAAATAGAAGTTGTTACAGATTAAACCAGCCTCTTGATTCTGACTGAGACATGCTGATGGATAATTTTTTGTTTGTCATATAATAAAGTCTTGCACATGATCAGATTTCATGTTCATTGCTCAGTAAATGTTATAATAAATATTAATGTACTGCTGCTCTCAAAGTACTGAGATCTTTAGATTTCTTTATAAATATATTCTCAGAACCTCTCAGAGTAACCAAAATTACCTGTAGCATTTTCCATAGCAAAATTATCCTGTGATGTTGATTGAAATTATGCCAGTGCATCTGCCATAAAAACGTTAATGTCATGTCTGACTGAGACACATGCACCTTCTATGTTCGTCATGTCTGAATCCATTATAAAGACCTTAATGGTAGCTGTATATAAAGACATGCCATAATGACATCTTAAATGCTGTCTTTAAATTCACAGCATGAAAAGCCTTTTAGAAACACTGTATGAAAAAATCAGGTAGCTAACAGCAATTTCTGGGTAATATTCATGGTATGTCTTTTATTTAGTGGAGGTTTTATATTAATTTCAATAGAAATAAATGGGTCCAGAAAGCTAATGATGTAAATAGAACTTTTTTCGTAGTGAATGGCATTTGAGACCTCACGTCAGCTTGCTTGTTTCACAGCAAACATAAAACGCATGACAGAGTTCAAAGTGTATCAGCCAGTTATAAAAAAATTAAAAAATATACCATAGAAATACAAGATCTAAAGCATATTAAATTTGGAAAAAATGAAAAATTTTTCTGAAAAATACATAAAAAAAATCACAATATAAATATTCTAAAAATCACTTCTGTAGCAAGGTTATTTGGAAAGGGCATGAGCTTCTCATGAAACAACTGGTTTTGAAGGAAGGGGTTGGACTTTGTTACAACTCTCTCAAGAACCTTGTGTAGTCCCTTTCTGGGCAATGACCTCCTTTTATGAGTCACCATAATACAGTTTGTCTCAAATTTTGCTAAAAGCAGAAAGAGTAAAGGGGAATAGATGGAAAAGGCGGCAGTACTAAATCTTATGGGCTTAGCCCTAAATTTTTGGAATCATCACTGACAGACAATGCTGGAGCAAAGCATGGGCTTTTCTGAGGATGTCTCCTGGAGTCACATCTAAATTCCCAGTTTCTCACTTCACTATTCAAGACATTGAATACTCTGGGCTGTGATTTACTCTTTAAAATGTTTACTTTAAATAAAAATAAAAATTTTAAAAAAGAAACCAATACAAAAACCCCACAGTTTTGATCCATGAGTGTCTAAATTTATTTTCTTAATTACACACATTATAATATTGACATGACCTTTGATCCCAGTTGTACTGTTTGGTTGTATTTATTAGGCTTTACTCTTTCAACTGTTTTCTATCAACATTGACTGGAAGATTATAATAAGACTTTATAATTTTTCAGATGCTGAAGAATCATACTAGCCATCAGAGTGGCTCATTGGGTTGTTAGATCCCAAGCTTATTTGTGACTGAGCCTTGCTTGACAAAACTGGCCCTTTCCTCATGCCTACCTACCCCAAGACTCACAGTTTCCTCCACAGAGATTGGCCTCCCTGCCCTCTCCATCCTCCAGAGTTCCTACACACATGCACATAACTGGTGTCAACAGAAATAACAATACCTCTTAGCTGCTCTTATGTTTATGGAGGTATTTCTATCCTTTGGACCTGGCTTGTGTGATCCTTTTCATTCCTCAGTATCAAGATATTTTATAAAGTCAAGTAAACATTACTTACGGTTTACACACAAGGAACCAAAGCATGAATATTCATCAAAGTCAGTGGTAGGACCAGGAACAGATCCTTGTGTCCCCCTGAATGCAGGGCAGGACCTGCTGTGCTGAATAGCTTTGAAACTTAGAAAATTATTTTGGGGGGATGCCAGAAGATGTGGGTTTGGGGAAAAATTATTAAACTTAACTTCTACTTATAGATTCCAGAAGATTTTATCCACTCTTAGGTACCCAAGCCTTACTCAAATATCAGCAAGTAACAAATATTCCCTAGGAGCATGATGAAATTAAATCATTTCACAATAACTACAAAACAGCCACTGGTAATGCTGACTTTCAGTTACCACAACCATAGACAGAATTAAAGTTGGGGAACTAGAGGTAAAAAGCATGTTAGTAACTTTCTGAGTAAGCAGTCACCCTTGACTGTTTCCCATGCTAGTGTTAGTGATGTAGAACCACTGTATAAACTGCAGGAAATGCTCCATTTCCTTTTTACTCATTTAATGCTTTCTCAACATTTTTCCTTTGACGATGAAATTTTGAATGATTAGGCTCTCTCCAATCATTAATTATGTATGTTAACATGTAAGGACAGTTTTAATGTAGCTCTTCTGTGTTCCAAGCTTAGAATTGTGTATCTTTGTGGAGGGACATAGCGCTTGTGACACTAACTTTTAAAGTAACTTATTTTAAAGCTTGAAATCTTTTTGTCTTGCAAAGAAAACAGGTAGAACCACATATTTATGTTGCTATATAAATAATAAAAGTAGCAAAATAGCTTCTGATCTGAATGTAGTATTTGTTTAAACATTCTTGTATTTCCTTACTAATATATAGTGAAATATGGGCAGGCAAGGTTCCTGTTTAAATACATTTTTATTTTAGATTTTCCACCTGAAAATTTTGCTTAACCTAAAATAGAAATATCTATACCCCAAAAAATAAAATTTATAAAATAATTGAAAAAAATATTAAGGCAGCTGACAAGATACCACATAATAAAGTTATCGGTAGAGGTGAGCAATTTATCCACCATAAAATGCCATCATTATGAGAACATACATTTTCCAGAGTTATTGTGGCCTGTGGCTTCCCTTGAGTTGTATTGATTTCCTCAAAAGTTGTTTAACAGGGAAAGAAATAATTCTCATGGCATTAGAGTCTAAGATCCAGCTATTTCAAAGCACTATGGTGCAACTTCAGGGCACTGGGTAGGTTATGGTCTGAGTGCAGCTCTTACTTTTTTTTAAAACTACCTTCAGTACACAGAGGCAGATCTCTCTGGCCTCATGATCCCTGCAGGGTTCTTAGTGAATGACATATGTGTGTCAAGATGATGGTCTTCTAAACCAGCTAGCTTTTATGTACATTTCCAGGAGTCAGGCTAGATAATCTGAAGAGTATTCAAGCACAAGGGCAATGTAGCTCTTTATCCAAAGAAATAATAAAAAAAAAGTCAAAAAGCTTTATTGTTTACAGACCTTTTCAGTCACTGTTATATATTTCACCAACCAAGAGATACCAATTTTGAGTGAAGGAGTTAGCACAGGAGTAGCTGTAGTTCTTAGAAATGCATGTCTGAGGTGTTTGAGACTTACTGCTAGAATTAATTCAGAAGTGCTGTTTCAAAGTGCTCATAAATAGCTATGCTGCTTCATCTTCACATTCTAAATAGCATTACGAATATCCATTTTACGGAAAGGTTAACAAAATAATCTCTTACTGATTTGAAATCAGTGAGTAATACATTTACCATTATTCAAACTCTTCTTTAGGACTGGCTCTCAAATGTCAGGCTCCACGTCCACACAGCCAGGTACTAGGCATAACAGTGTTGTTGGACATATGGGGTAACCTTAGAGGTGACACATGGAAACCCACCACTGTCAGTGTCAGGGCCTGGATCAACTGTGCACGCTTAGCAACATAAGCTGTAGACACTAGATAAATTTACTAGAGCAAAAATTATGCCATCTGGAATTCCAGGCATGAGGTATATGTTTTACATGCCTGGTGAGAAATGACTTTGGGCTCCACTACCTCACACTGAATTGAAAGATCACAGCCCAGAAATTTTTTCCAAAGCTTTTCCTAACTTCATGTTTTTAATTCTTCCATCTCTCTGTCTTGTTGTTTTGTTTACTTGACCTGCATGCTGTTTAATGTCTCCTGGGGACGCTGTTCAGAAGCCTCCTACCTCCACCCTGGGTGGTACAGATGATCCAAATAGGACATCAAGGGAGTCCAGAGAATGACTCCAGCAAACAGTCACACCCGGGACAGTGAGCTCATCTAAACCTTTTCAGACGACAACTTTTTAAATGCTCTTGCCTGAACTCGGGTGTGCTAGATGATGGTGCATCCAACCACGGTACACAAAATTTAGCCTCATCGGGCAGTGTTAATACAGAGTTTCAAAAAGATTTGAGGCTCAGAGATGAAAAAGGATTTCTAAAACTGCATGTAATAAATCTGGACTTCTAGTGGATCATTAGAAAGCTGGAGCATGCAGTTGCTGAGCAGCCTAACGCTTCACCAAACAGTCTTCGGCTAGTCAAAAGCCACCACAGGCTCCGAGTCACCAACATTGCCATTGTTTCTGTCAAGTACCCATAAGAAATAAAGCAAGGAAAGCAATTTTAATTGTTAGTAGGTTACAGATATCAAAATTGCAATCTTGTAGCTTTCACTGCTTCATAATGGAGCCTCTACCTGACCCACGTCAGGAAAGATCCGAGCTCATTATAAAGCTTTCTGTTTGTATTGTAAGGGAAGTACTAATTTTTAGGGGCTGGAGACACTAAATATATAGAGTACAGGTGTATAGTGTGAGGATTTTCAAGATCACTGAGTTACTGATCAATCTTAACCTTTGACAGTTTATAACCAGTGACTTTCTTAGAATTATGGCATTACTGAAGTATTTTTAGCAACACACATTATTATGGATTATAGAAAATTAATATCTCATCTGATGAACTACATATGGTTCATTGAAATATCCCATATCAAAGTATTTTTAAAAGAGGGATTTCTATTAGAGATCATGGGTTTGATGACTAAAATTAATGAGCTCCTTCAGAGTCTCTGCAGATATTTGTAAAAACAGATTCTTTTTTTACCCTCTGATATTTTGATGTATGAAAAGAGACTTCTTCATGCTTCCTGACCAAACTTATTATTTGCTTGTCAAGTTTACCTGATTTTTTTTGCCATCTAGTTGCAAGACAATATGAACTGGTAGCAGATGAGAACCTCAGTTGCCTCCAATGAATAAGCATTGAGAAGGAAACCATATGTCAACTAGATTTTTATTATAACTTGATAAGTTTCACTCCAGGTTTGAAAGAAGCTTTTTTAATGACAGAACTGGATTTTAAAAGCTTTTGAAAAAGAGTGACATCAAGAAAAGAATAGGCTTTGCAAATAGAAAAGTCTACATGTGGAGACTTAGGATGGTTTGTCAGTGGTAATATAGTCTAGCTGGCTGAAATGTAAACTTCCTTACTGAACTGGATACAATTTGTAAATTTTGTATAGCTGGATCTAAACTTTTTGCTGGAGTTGTTTTAAAATGTGTCTTCATAAACACTTCCCATGGAGATACTCTTTATAAAAATAAACATTAATAACTAACTGACAGAGAATTTATAGAACTGCAGTCTCAACTGCGTTTAGGCCCCAGGGGATTACAGTTCAGTAAACCCAAATTTATACAAAGAATGAAATATAAAGTAGAACAGAACAAAGGGAATGGAGAATGGTTCTTACTGTTTTTCTAAAATAAAAATAGTGACATATTCCTATTACTTTCACTGAAGCATATGCGTGAACTGTAAACACCGATGTTTGATTTTGAATCCCTGAGTGATCTAACTGTATCTATTTCTTATGAAAAATGCCTGATTATGGGCAGAATGTATATATACAGGATAACTTTAGTGTAGGTAGAGTGGTGTTTCCTAAATTGCCTGTCAAGAATGACTTAATCCTACTTTGCAGGAATTGCCTACATCAGTGAGACACATTCATTTCCATACCCATTCATTTAGGAGACTCTCTGCTGAGAATATCAAAGAGATGCTAATTGTTATCAGCTATGGTGATCCCTTAGGAATTAGGCTGAGATTGAGAAACCACGTAATTACTGAAGTTACACTATAGTCAAGGATTAAAGTGATGAGTTCTGCTGCTTTTCTTTTTTTTTTTTTTCTTTCGTGGCTTGGGGAGCAGCTGTCACAGGCAGTCCTGGTGTTCTTTAGGTGATTGTTTTGTGACCATTTTGTCCTCTTTCAGTCTAGTTTCTCTGCTAGTGATGCTGTGCAAGGGCAGAAGCAGAAGAAGCAGTAATTGTATGTGCAGCCTGGTGGTTTGTCAAAGAAACCATCCTGGCATTTTTCTGTATTAGAGTAAAGGCGTCTTCTGTTTCCAGGTGCCCAACATTATGGGACAGTGTTGATTTAGTTTCCTCCTCTTTCAAACCAGTGAAAGCTATTTTTAGTTTATTATTTAGATTATTATCTAAAATATGCTCTCTTATTTGAAAATTCCCTCTACCCACCAAATAATATCACTCTTAAAAACAAACAAGAAAAAATACATCAAGATTTATTGTTCTTAGCACAAATATTCTTGGAGTGCTTGAACTACGGTTCCCTTTCTTGCACTCCTATTAATCTTGTTTCTTGCTGTTATTTACCTGCAGAAGGTATGTTATATATTTGGAACATTTCCTTTTCTTGATCAGCAATTGTTGTTTTAGGTGGTTTAAGTAACTGGCTTTCATCAAACAGTACCCTTGTCTGTATTTAACGATACCTTTCTTCTCAAAGGTATAACAATCATTCATATTGTATTACATCATATCAACGTAAGAAATTTAATTTCATGAGAAGTCAAGGAACTTTACTCGCTTAAAATGGTTGTGAAGTTTAGACAGAAAAGATTTTCAGAATAAAAAACTAGGTTTATGTTCAAGACTGTCTCTCATTTTTCCAAATGATTTTGTGTCAAGCAATGACTAATATTTTGCTGAAACTTTCTTTGGTTTTTAGTCAAGTACTATAAATGAATTCATTAATGGGAATTATTTTGGGGCAACAGTAGTGGGTGTGTGTTTAAAGTCTTATGGTGATGCATGCTGCTGTGAGCTTCAAGTGTATGCCATCTTTTCATCAGCAGTTCTAACCTAAGAGGTAGTCTGGCTTAAAAACAACAAACAAACAAAACAAAAAGACCCAAGCCAATGGTGGTCAATGATTATCTATGAGCTAGTTTACTACTATTCATAAGACTGCTTTCTAGGCTGTCTCAATTCAAAGCTTTCTTCTTGGTATTATTAAAAGAAACATTCTCACGATAGGAATTGTCAACTTTATTGCAGAGGCTTACTTTTAGATCAATATTTTTTATTCTGCTTGGGTTTAATAGGTCATAAGAGCAAAATTTGTTTTCATGGGGAAGATTAGATTGAGATGTTTAATAGAAAACTGAGACACTTTCCCAGCCTGAAGTTAGCACAAATGCAGTATGCTGCAAAGATGAACACGTGTCTTCCATTTTTCTCACTCGAGCACCAGTGGGACTGTTGTAGAAGACAAACAGTATTAGTGTCTAACCAGTAAACAATGCTGAGCATGAGGATGCTCAGCATCGTTGCATATTACACAAGTAAAAGCACAGGGACATTATTTATTTAACATCAGCATCATGTAGGCTTTTTATATGTAGCTAACCTCTGGATCTACTTTTTGGCAAAAGCAGAGAGTGTGGGAGGAGAATAGCAACAAGGAAGAATAAGGCCTATGATAGTAAAATTAATCAAGTTTGTTTAGTTCTTGACGGTAAACTGTTTTATGTGTATTAATTAAGAAGGGGGCGACTTTAGGAAGTGATGTTCAAATATAGAATTAGTGTAAATATTAAATAAATATACTACACTGAACATGCTGCCGGTAAATAGTAACTAACAATCATGAACATATTTTCAACTTTTAGCCCTGGAAAAGTATGCATAGATAGTTAAAGTTTAGTGTGGAGAATTAGGCTGTAATTTAACACTTTTCAGCATTTATTATAGGCAATGTATCTTGTCTGTACTGGACTTTGAAACTTGTTAATTAGCTTGTGCCTTGGAAATATGTAAGGTAATACCTGTTGTCACCCTACCAAGATCTGGAACCTGTGATGTAGTGTAGTGCACGCTGGTAAAAGCTAAGAGGTTCTGATCATTAAGCGTATGCTTCATTGTAAGCAGTTGTTGCACTGGCTCTAGGGAGCCTCTATTTACATGTTTAATTTAGCAGTGTTCTTAGTCAGAAACACATTTTTTTGAGTAAGAGTGAAAATGTTACTTGTGGGTTGCACATTTTCGTGCTGTTTCATTTTCAGTAGGTGTGGATAACACCTGTGAAAGGAATGAAGAAATAGGACCCATTATTTACTTTCTGTGAAAACCTTTGGTATTAAATCTCAAATTATGGTGTCTTTCATCCTTGTGAAGATTAAACCTTCCTAAAACACACAGAAAGTAGTAATCAGGGAATTTACCATAATAGCACCAACCTCAGTCACCACATTATTATTTAATATATTTCAGTTGAAATGTGTGCTGTTCTGGATATCATTATCTTGAAAATTCAAAGTAATTAAAGATTTTATTTTTCAAGCAGGCATACCAAATAAAGCATGGATGTTGGTAGCTGGAATGAAAATGTCTACGTATCTTCTGAGTGCATTAATAGCAAGGGAAGGGAGGGTTTTAGCTTAAGGAAGGATTCGGTTGTCTTGACATCTGAGCTTCAGGTAGGTAACTGTCAAAGCAGAGAGGGGATTGTTTTTTAAGTGTAGATAATGCATCTTTTGTGAGTTTACATGATAATTTAAATGTGAAACAGGTATGAAATTGCAGTTTCTGCGGTAATGATGGAAATTAAAATCATAGGTAAATGAACCTGGACAAAGCCTACTTTAACATTCAACAGGGGGGCAGGGGAAACCTAGACGGGTTATCCAGTTTTGGGTTGTGAAGTGTTAGGAATTATCCCTCTTTTCCTTTCAGACTGCAGCTACTCTTTGTCACTTAGAGAGGTTTATTCTGAACCAGGGCCACCTGTTCCACGCGTAGAGCAGCAAGATAGTGTTACCACTTTTTGTGCGTAGGTTTACTCCCGATGGATGATTTCTTGCCTCACTGAACAGACATCAGGCTGTTCATCCGGTCTTCCCGCCCATTGTCTTCAGGGAGTCTCCAGCAAAACTTGTAAGGGTTTGTTGCGTGGAGCTCCTTGGTAGCAGAATGACTAGTACCTTACAAAGTACAGTGCTTGATCACAGCAATAAGCATCCCTCAGGGGTTTATCCTAATGAATATTGAAAATTGTTTAATTCTTTTTTGTTCTGGATGTATATTGCAGTCCATACTGCAGACTAAGAGTCTGAACAAAGCCACACAAGTAAGCAGAACACTCAAGCTCCTTTCCCTGTGCCACGTACACACCTTCCTCAATTACTCTGTAGATGACAAGGACTAACTTCAGGTCAATGAAACTGCTATTCAGACTACCACTCTAGTTACTGTAGAGTCTACAAGGAGGAAGGAGGAGACCATCAGTATATTTCTGGTTTATCACTGCCCATCTTTCTCTCCACTGACCACAAAAAGATGTCAAGGGAAGCTTATCTTTTTAGCTTAAATTTGGTCTTTTTGAATTTCCATTTGTTATCTGTTTGTTTTGACACAAACTGCCATCAAATCTGAGCACATCTTAGCAGTACACAGATTCCAATCAATTTTTTTTTTTTTCCAATCAAAAAAATATTTTAAGAATTGTCTTGTAATACTTCAAGTTCTTTTCCACTTGGGTCTTTTTCCTTTTGGCAGCACCAGAAAGAACGGATTCCATTCTGGGTAGCCCAGATGTCATTGATACTGCTCCAAGAAGAAAGCGAAGACAAAGGACAGCAAAACCTGCTGGGACAGGAGCTAAGACGGCTACTTATGAGACAGAACTGCCAGCCAAGGAAAAGTAAGCAGTTTTCAAATGTATTGAAATGTTTTTATATCAACAGATGCTGGTGGGTTTGTGGTTTGGGGGTTTTTGTGTTTTCTCATGTAGTTTCATATTTCAGACTGAATACTGTTGTGTTGCATTCTGTATAGTCATTTACAGTAATTTTAACCAACTTGGAATAGATGCAAATGATTAAATTGTCAGGCCCAATGACTGATAGGTTTTAATACATCTCTAAAGTGATAACTGTAAAATTCTTTTCTTTAATTGACTTGGATAACTTTAAGCAAATAGATTGAAGCCTACTAAAATTATGTTCTGCGGGTTACCATATAACTTGCAGGCAAGGAAGGATGCATTCATAGCAAGTGTCAAACTAAGATGGTCAGCTTCAGCTAAGTTGTGTCACAGAAAGTGACACATTACGAGTGTCTTTTTTCATGGTGAGGGTGGTCAAACACAGGAAGAGGTTGCTCAGAGAGGTTGTGGAGACTCCATTTGTGGAAATACTCAAAACCTGACTGGCATGGTCCTGGACAGTCTGCTGCAGTTGAGGAGGGAGGTTGGGCTAGGCAATCTCCATGGGTCCCTTCCCACCTCACCATCTTGTGTTTCTGTCTTTGTAATTTTAGTGGAAATTAATTCACGATACCATTTTTTATAGACAAGAATAGGTTTCTTTTGAAAGTAAGATCAGTGGGGAGGAAAAAGAATTCACTCTTAAACACAAGGGGGTCAGAATTTATAACACTTCATAAAAGTCTTTTTCTTCTTGTGTCAATCTCAACTTTTGTAAATATTTTCACATGATCTGGGAGTTGCTTAGTTATGCATAGAATTAATTCGGATTGGCAATATGATTGGTGGTATTTTCTTCAAAAACTGATCTGTTTTTAAGATCCATGGTAAGTTAGTTTTGCAAATACTTATTTTCCCTTTTTATCTGTAATATCCAATGAATAACAAACTGTTTAAACAGACATTGACACAAGTAGACTACAAAGACATTTCCCATGGTTAGCAAAGATGTCTGTTTAAATCAGCAAGAGGATTATCTTATTTTGACATAGAAGGTTGTGGCTTGATGGCAGCTAGGAATGTTTAAACTTACAATCCTGTTTTATTAGTAAAAATATAAATACATTTTTTTAGAATAGTCTAGAAAAATGTAATCTTCTCTTCTGTTCTTTTAGGGTCTATTATATTACAATGATCAATGCCCTTTCCCCATTGTATGTAGTCAGTTCGATTTTGGTAGTCTGGCTGTGTTTGCCTGAAATACAATTTCACTCTTTTTAGTATTGATTGTGGAAGGAAAACCTGCAGAGGCAAATGATTGCAAAGGAGAATATAGAGGCCTTGGGCTAAGTAATCCTCAGTGTGTGGATGTCTGAGTCCTGTGTGTAGGGGAAGAGCTAAGAGGATATTGATATTTTTCTTTTAATTCCTTTAAGGTAAATTTTCAGAAAAAAGAGCAACATTATGTTTTTCATACTGTACAAAGCATTTCTAGTATGTTTGCAGAATCAAGTCAGAGCTGAATCTGAAGAGTGGGTCTTCTTGGCTATAACATAATTCATCATATTTTAAAGCTTACCATATGGAACATCCATTAGTCTCTATCCCCGTTTTTCCTTTTGCATTAAGTATGTATAAATTGTATTGTAAATAACAACTTTGCACTACAGGTTGCAATATTGCTTGGCGTGTGACATGCCTTCCAGTACTGTGAAGATGTGTCTAACAATGAGAGAGACATGTTTCTCTATGATCTCATGGTGACTTCAGAAATCAAATGTGATATTGCTTGGTGCTGGAATAGGTTTTTTAATCCTTTTCTTAGTTAAAAATACAGTGGCAGTGCTTTCTTTCATTAGATAAGAAGATATTAGATCTCCCTATTTGCATGGAACAAAAGCTGAACTGTAATAATTTCCATTTTGCTGATAATTTTTCTCAGTGTCCCTGCTTAGTTCTTGGATTTTGAACTTCATCTTGAGTCTTTTGCCAGCTGCTAATCAACCTTTCAGTCAATTTGCTTGGCTAATAATTTTCACTTCTCTTCAGCCTGTCAAAAGTAGAATTAGTATCATAATCCAGTTCACAAATATAGATGTTTCTTTTTATGAAGCCTCTTCAGTAATTTGTACTGATGACAGACTCGATCCTACACGGGGCAAAAGGCTTTATCTTAAGCTGATGGTACATTGGGGTCCTGCCCAAAATGTTTTCCAGCATTGTGTCACTTAGCAAGAAATTACTAATCCAAGCAAACCAGCCTGCTGTGGCGGCAGGGAGGCAAGGAGGCAGTTAACCTCTAAATTCCTTCACCTTTGGAAATGCTCCATCACAAATATGGAAGATGTACAGCCCTTGAAAGTCTGTTGTGCTTTTCTGTTGGGCAGGAGGCTGAAATGACAGATTGTGGTCAAATTTGCAAATGCACAAATGAATCCTTATTGCACAAACCTGCAGAAATATTTGATACTTTACTCCTAATGTAAATACTTTAAGGTGCTATCATATAAAATTGCATCCCACAGTTCTTGCTTTAACAAACTAAAGCTTGTTTGGAATTATTTACCATTTACAAGTTTTGCTGACATGACCAGTGCTTGTTTCCTGTTTGCCAGACAATGAAAGGGCAGTTACAAACCAAACATCAAGAGCATAATGGGGTCTTTATATTATTGCATCATAAGTCAATTGATACAAGATCCTAATCAGAAGAAAAAATACTTCTTTACTGAAAGAGAGCATCCAAGTTTTTCCTTTCTTTTTGGCTTTGGGATTGTTTTTTGAAAATACAGTGTTTTTCAACACAGTCATTGTTATCACATAATAGGAATTATATTTTAACCTTTATGCATTTCTCCCAAGATTTTAAAGTATGGTAAGAAAGTACTGTTTATGCTTCAAGTTAAGAGCATCTAAAGTAAACACTGAGTCATAAAAAATGAAAGGATTCTATTTCCGCAAATATTTTAGATTTATGGATGTTGAGACTAGTTATGTAGTAATTCTCTAGTTCTTTGGAATGAAAATATATTCTTAGATATGACCAAGAATACTGAGAAGAATGCAAATAAAAATATGTTTAACATAGAAATTAGAGCAAAAGAAGTACTGCCTTTCTCATGCTTTGTGTGTGGGTGCAGTGGCAGGAGAGGGAGTTGAATTGTATTTATCTATAGATACTAGACATCTAGTATCACTGTGACATTCAAGGACTAGCTTATTTTTTTTAATGAAACTTGGAAATGTACTTTTGGATAATACTTAGTGAAATTAGTAAAGACTAATGATCAGCGAAGAACTGAAATAGGATTTGTGGAACAAGGTTTGCTAAATGAACTGTAATTACTTGCTGAGATAAAGATGTTCATTAGGATAACATAAAAACTCAGAATAATTAGTTGGTCAGTGAACTGCCAAGATTCAGGTTTATCCAGCTCTCTAGCAGGTTGGTTTTGAAATCTGAGATATCTAATAAAAGGAAATGCTTAAACAGACAGATGTTACTTATAGTTGATAACAGTCAAACTATTGATAGCAATTTACACATTTTTAAAATATGACAGAGGACAGTTCTTACAGTTGAAAACATGATTCAGTCAGGAAGTAAAATAAAATTATTCTGATTGCAGCAAACTGTGATGGTATTGGTGAAGCTTTAACTGTAACTTAATATCTGGCAATTTCCTAAGGTGCAAAGCAGAGATAATACGTAATTCGCATTAAGATGCAAATTCTACTTTTCACAATTTGCATTTCATACTTGGAGAGAAAAATTAATAAAAGCAATCCCAATCCACAGTTAGAAATTATGCTTATTGATGCATTACCCAAATCTCTCAAGGGACTGCATTTGAATAACACTATTAGCTATGTAGAATATGCATTCAATATAGAGGCTTAAGCGTAGGGCTTGTCAGCCTGAATCCTATAAATAATTGGATGTTTCTATAATAATTTCACTTTAAATGTATTGGAACCTGTTTGAGAGAAGATAGTACCTACTGAAGATAGCAATTTTCTTAATATATAATGTTATAAATTAGGCATAGTCATTGAATATAGAATACTTTGTGTAGCTTGTACGATCTGTAGCCACAGAGTACAGTGGAACCCAACCAATGCTGCAGTCTCTACAACTAAAACAAAAGTAAATCATGAAAAAGCTTCCTTTTCTGGTATGGTTTACAACTATTAATTTGTTTCCACAAGTAAAAAACTGTCTTTCTGCTTTGGTTTATCAATACTGTTTTTATTTAGAGGGGTAAGAAAAGCAAAACCTTTTTTCTGTCTGTCTGTTATTTCCTACTAATAAAGAATCTAGCTTTATGGTCCTCATTCACACATGGGTTTCCTAGGAGGAAGACTTTACAGGATAAGACTTAAAATTTCTTTAAGTTATCCTGTATGTTGCAAAATGTACCCATTGCAGCTGCTGTATAGAGTTTATAATTTCTTTGCTATTGAATGTGCACATACTGTTGACGATATGTACAATTACAGAAGTGGTTTGGGGGAAAGCATCTTAAATACAGGAAAAACCTTGTTTTGGATGCAAATATGATGGATTCTCCTGAGAAGAAGAGTAGAAACAACCAAAAAATGTTGTCAAAGAGAAAATGCTTCATAATTCTGAGAAGCAAGTGTTAAGAAATACCTTTAATTCAATTGACTGAGAAATAACAGGTATTACTCGCTTACTTTTTCTATAAAGAAATATGTGTTTACACCAAGCACTGTGACTCTGATTTACTACTTACTCTGCAGGCCAAAAATTCAATTTCATATGTGTAACTCTCGTTTTGTACATTTGATGTAGCTGTTACTGTCTTTTTTTCTTTTTTAAATGAGATTTGATTTTTGCTGGCTTGATACTTGTTCCTTCATTGATAAAACTGATTGACTGTCAGAATCAGGCCTACATTAAAATTGAAGGAAAGAGATGCTTTCCCTTACCTCCAGTACGTTTGGTTTTGATGAAATACTGAGATGCAGTCATAGCCCCACTGAATTTGATAGGACCTTTGCCAACAGTAATTTAAATCTTTGTTTTTTGTATATGAATGCTGCTTTTTTAGAGAGCTCAAAGGGTTCAACATATAACTAGGAGTCCTCAGAAATATCTGTATGAATTAAAAAACATATTCAGATTGCTGACTGGGTATTTGGAAGTGCCATGAGTTGCCAGGGAGTGTTTTGTGGCACCTGTATTGCCATCACCTGCTCCATCAGAAAAGGCCAAAGAATGTCATTTTTACTTTAAATATGAATGTTATGGTCCTCACGCTCAGTGTTTGTTCTTGACTTATGAGTCTGATTAAAGTTAGTCACACATGTAGCTGTGGGTAGAATCAGGTGCATAGTTTTTGCTTGTTAGTGGTAAATGTGGGGTTTTTTTACTTTCATACTCTCATCTCTTTCTGTACCTTCAAAAGGTTTTTACGGTCTTCATAGGTATATATCATTTATTTGAAAAGAAAGCCCGTAGTGTTATATTCCAATACTGTAATAAGCTGGACTTGTCTTTCTTTTGATAACCTTCCATCCTTTTAAAAGCACTCGGAGCCTGTGGTGTGCCAGGAATCCCCTGGGGATCATCTCTCTGCATTTGTTTAATTTATTGCTTGTGGTTCACATTTTTAAAGTCCTGATGCAAGGTTTATTTGAAATGTGGTTTCCCACCACCAGTGATTCAGGTAGCAAAAACATAGCTTCGTCCTGGAATTTGGCATTCTCCGGGGGTTACACATTGCCTCGGTATTACTGTCTCACACAACGAGTAATTCCTTCTCGTAAAAGTCTAACCAAGTGAAATTTGGATTCCACTGAAAATGATACTATAGCCTTCCATGGTCCAGAGGGGGTATAAAGTTTACACCACAGTTACCCCCTTTTAAAAAAAATCTATGTGAGAGTTCGTGTTGAGATGTCCCTTCTTTATTCATTAAGTGTATTTGTTTAATACAGTTGGAAAGAACTTGCAGAACCTTGCATGGTGAGACAAAGCACTACCATCACTGGTATGTCAGTGAGTCAATGTAGAGTCTGTGTACAGGAGTGATAAGCTCATGCCTGCCATAATAAGTTTATGGAATGCAATGTTTAGAAAGTTTTTGATAATTAACTCATTCAGGCTGAAACGTAACAGGCTAAGAAATGTCTTAAAAGACGACAGTCAGGTTCATTTGAGACTCTAATGTAAGAAACAAACCAAAAAGTTTATAAATAGATGAATTAAGTCCTTTTTGTGTTTCATTCGTGCTCAACATTTCCTTACACTTTGGATGGTTTCTTTCTTTCCCTTTTTGCCATGACATTGGCAGCAACAGTCACTGGAGACTGTTTTGCCTCACCTGTGCAAATATTAAAAATGGTACTGTAACTTTGTGTGGCCCGATGGGAGCTTTGATAAGTGATACTCATCTTCTGAACAGTCACCTGTGAATAGTTAAGGTTGCATAAGGTTGGAGAGGAAAAAAGAGCTGTGTTTAATACCTGTGTTATGTGACTTGTGGTTGTACAAAAATGGGGTGTCATCAGAAGGAAAAAGGATAGAAGCCTTTGACTACAATGTATAGCAATATTTGCAAAAAAAAGTTTCAAAAAATCTAGACTGATTTCGTATTCAACTGGAATGAATAAGTCAGAAATAAGTACAACACAGTACACTTGCTTTTCTTTTGGTGGTACCCTGGTTTTCTGTGCAGAAAGTGTTTTTGTTTTAACTGAGCAGTAGATAATTAGGCTTCCACCATCTATGTGGGAAGGGATGATTTACTTCTGTGGGAAGTGCAAGGAATTGGTATCCGCAATCACCATTTCTTCTAATTCTCCAGGGAAAGATGGGGAGATATGAAGGCTGAAAGCCTGGGGCAGGGAAAAATGAACATTATCTGCTGACCTCTAAGGTTGCAATTTCTCCTGAGCAAAGTCAGTCTGCTCTCTAGTTTGTAGCACATCTCACCAATTTTTGTCACTGGTAATAGCCTAATAATTGAGTGCTGATGGAGAAGTTATTACTCAGTAAGACTGACAGGACTCTACCCTGTGTTTTTGCAAGGCATGTTCTTTACAGTGGGATTTTATTGCTGTGACAAATCTGGTGAGATATATATCTTAAATGATTAGTCTATGATGTATTTCAGTGAAACTGGTAGCTGTGAGATTATAAAAGGGTAGCTTAAAAAATGGAAACAATATCTTCTTCCATTACTTTCTTGGTAAATTCTTGCTGGTTTTTTTCCTTGCCTTTCTAAAAAAGTGTTTATATTGGAATGATGTTTGAAGCAAATTTTATATTTTAAACCTCTCTTGGATAGGTTGTAGTTTGGTATAGTTTAATTTATCACACTATGGATTAGTTTTGTTAAATACTGTGATCCCAGCTGGGGTATTGTAATACGGGAGGCAAAAGAATTGCTCTTCAGGGGTAAATTACAGTAAGAAGGAGGAAAGTTTGTGTGTGGTTGAGCTAACCAGCAGTGCTGGAATATTTGTTGGCTTTTGATGTAAACTAAGCTACAATATTTTCAGTCTTTTACCTGGAAGGGTGGAAAGTACGAAAAGGAGATTGCATTAAAAGCAACAAAGGAGGCAATATTTAAAATTCCTTGTACATCTTTGTGATTGGTGCACAGCAGCAAATGTACACTCTCTTCATGAACATTTCTGTAAAGGGCTCTTGATGTCAATTAAACCTCCATTTCCTAAAACAGTTCTTCAGGCAGAATTATTTTCATGTTACTTTTAATAGGAAGAAGCAGGTAATGTAGATGCCTAAGATTTTGAGTATAGATGTTGGCAGGAGATTAACACTAGACTGATAGAAAGCCTAAGTAACCATACTTGCCAGCTCAGTCGTGATGTCAAAGATAGATAGCGTGGAAGAGAATGAGATGAAAGCTTGGCTATATTAATGAGATAAAGTGACCTCAAATATCTGTTTTTATTTTTCATTAGACTGATCATGATGTACGTCTTCTTTACTTGGTTAAATTAGAGTATTCCATACAGCACAACTGTCTGTGAAGACCAGTAATCTCTTAACTCATTATGGACCCCATGAAACATTCTGGAGAAAATCCATACACAAAAATACAGAAAAACTCGAGATTTGGGAAATTATTTCACAAACAC